>NW_027446665.1:0-49071 GCF_038048845.1 Mixophyes fleayi | reverse complement strand
TAATTCATGATTCATGATTCATGATTCAATTCATGATTCATGATTCGAATCATGAATCTTGAATTGAATCATAATTTGAATCATGAATCATGAATCTTGAATTGAATCATGAATCATGAATCATGAATTGAATTTATGAATCATGAATCATAAATCGAATCATGAATCATGAATTGAATCAGGAATCGAATCATGAATTGAATCATGAATCATTTATTGAATCATGAATCATAAATCATGAATCATGAATTGAATCATTAATAAAGAATCATATTTTGAATCATGAATCGAATCATGAATCAAGAATCATGAATCATGATTGAATCATTTGAATCATGAATCAAGAATCATGAATCGAATCATGAATCATGAATTGAATCATGAATAATGAATCATTAATTGAATAATGAATCATGAATCATGAATCATGAATTATCAATCATGAATTGAATTATGAATCATGGATCGAATCATGAATCATGAATTGAATCAGAATTGAATCATGAATCATGAATCATGAATTGAATCATAATTTGAATCATGAATCATGAATTGAATCATGAATTGAATCATGAATTGAATCATGAATCATGAATCATGAATTGAATCATGAATCATGAATCATGAATTGAATTTATGAATCATGAATCATAAATCGAATCATGAATCATGAATTGAATCAGGAATCCAATCATGAATCATGAATTGAATCATGAATCATAAATCATGAATCATGAATTGAATCATGAATCATGAATTCAATCATGAATCATGAATCAAGAATCATGAATCGAATCATGAATCATGAATTAAATCATGAATAATGAATCATGAATTGAATCATGAATCATGAATTATAATTCCTGAATTGAATCATGAATCATGAATTATGAATTGAATCATGAATTGAATCATGAATCATGAATTGATTCATGAATCATGAATTGAGTCATGAATTGAATCATGAATTGAATCATGAATTGAATCATGAATCATTAATCATGAATTAAATCATAAATCATGAATCATGAATCATGAATCATGAATTGAATCATGAATCATGAATCATGAATCGAATCATAAATCATGAATTGAATCATGAATCATGAATTGAATCATGAATCATGAATCATGAATTGAATCATGAATCATGAATCATGAATGGAATCATGAATCATAAATCGAGATTCATGAATCAAATCATGAATCATGAATTGAATCATGAATCTTGAATCATGAATCATGAATTGAATCATGAATCACGAATCGAATCATGAATCATGAATCATGAATCAAGAATCATGAATTGAATAATGAAACATGAATCATGAATTGAATCATGAATCATGAATCGAATCATGAATCATGAATTGAATCATGAATTGAATCATGAATTGAATCATGAATCATGAATCGAATTATGAATCATGAATTGAATCATGAAACATGAATCATGAATTGAATCATGAATCATGAATCGAATCATGAATCATGAATTGAATCATGAAACATGAATCATGAATTGAATCATGAATCATGAATCGAATCATGAATCATGAATTGAATCATGAATTGAATCATGAATCATGAATTGAATCATGAATTGAATCATGAATTGAATCGTGAATTGAATCATGAATCATGAATTAAATCATGAATCATGAATTGAATCATCAATCATGAAGCATGAATCATGAATTGAATCATGAATCATGAATTATGAATTGAATCTTGAATCATGATTTGAATCATGAATCATGAATCAAGAATCATGATTCGAATCATGAATCATGAATTGAATCATGAATCATGAATCATGAATTGAATCATGAATCATGAATCATGAATCGAATCATGAATCATGAATCGAATCATGAATCTTGAATTGAATCATAATTTGAATCATGAATCATGAATCTTGAATTGAATCATGAATCATGAATCATGAATTGAATTTATGAATCATTTATTGAATCATGAATCATAAATCATGAATCATGAATTGAATCATTAATAAAGAATCATGAATTGAATCATGAATCGAATCATGAATCATGAATCATAAATTGATTCATGAATCATGAATTGAATCATGAATTGAATCATGAATTGAATCATGAATCATAAATCATGAATTGAATCATGAATCATGAATCATGAATTGAAACATGAATCATGAATTGAATAATGAATCATGAATCATGAATTGAATCATGAATCATGAATCGAATCATGAATCAAGATTCATAAATCGAATCATGAATCATGAATTGAATTATGAATCTTGAATCATGAATGATGAATTGAATCATGGATCATGAATCGAATCATGAATCATGAATCATGAATCATGAATCATGAATTGAATCATGGATCATGAATCATGAATTGAATCATGAATCATGAATCGAATCATGAATCATGAATCATGAATCATGAATTGAATCATGAATCATGAATTGAATCATGAATCATGAATCGAATCATGAATCATGAATTGAATCATGAAATGAATCATGAATCATGAATCGAATCATGAATCATGAATTGAATCTTGAAATGAATCATGAATCATGAATTGAATCATGAATTGAATCATGAATTGAATCATTAATCATGAATCATGAATTGAATCATGAATCATGAATCATGAATTGAATCATAAATCAAGAATCATAAATAGAATCATGAATCATGAAATGAATCAGGAATCAAATAATGAATTGAATCATGAATCATGAATTGAATCATCAATCATGAATCATGAATCATGAATTGAATCATGAATCATGAATTATGAATTAAATCTTGAATCATGAATCATGAATCAAATCATGAATCATGAATCAAGAATCATGAATTGAATCATGAATCGAATCATGAATCATGAATCAAGAATCATGAATCATGAATCATGAATTGAATCATGAATCGAATCATGAATCATGAATTGAATCAAGAATCATGAATCATGAATCATGAATTGAATCATGAATCATGAATCATGAATTGAATCATGAATCATGAATTGAATCATGAATCGAATCATGAATCATGAATTGAATCAAGAATCATGAATCATGAATCATGAATTGAATCATGAATCATGAATCATGAATTGAATCATGAATCATGAATCATGAATCGAATCATGAATCATGAATCGAATCATGAATCATGAATCATGAATTGAATCATGAATTGAATCATGAATCGAATCATGAATCATGAAATGAATCATGAATCGAATAATGAATCATGAATCGAATCATGAATCTTGAATTGAATCATGAATCAAATCATGAATTATGAATCATGAATCGAATCATGAATCATGAATTGAATCATGAATCATGAATCATGAATTGAATCATGAATCATGAATCAAGAATCATGAATCATGAATTGAATCATGAATCATGAATCATGAATTATGAATCATGAATTGAATTATGAATCATGGATCGAATCATGAATCATGAATTGAATCATGAATTGAATCAGATTGAACCATTAATCATGAATCATGAATCATGAATTGAATCATAATTTGAATCATGAATCATGAATTGAATCATGAATTAATTCATGAATTGAATCATGAATCATGAATCATGAATTGAATCATCAATCATGAAGCATGAATCATGAATTGAATCATGAATCATGAATTATGAATTGAATCATGAATCATGAATCGAATCATGAATCTTGAATTGAATCATAATTTGTATCATGAATCATGAATCTTGAATTGAATCATGAATCATGAAGCATGAATTGAATTTATGAATCATGAATCATAAATCGAATCATGAATCATGAATTGAATCAGGAATCGAATCATGAATTGAATCATGAATCATTTATTGAATCATGAATCATAAATCATGAATCATGAATTGAATCATTAATAAAGAATCATGAATTGAATCATGAATCAAATCATGAATCATGAATCATGAATCATGATTTGAATCATGAATCATGAATCATGAATCATGAATCATAAATTGATTCATGAATCATTAATTGAATTATGAATCAAATCATGAATCATGAATCATGAATCATGATTTGAATCATGAATCATGAATCATGAATCATGAATCATGAATCATAAATTGATTCATGAATCATGAATTGAATTATGAATTGAATCATGAATCATTAATCATGAATTAAATCATGAATCATGAATCATGAATCATGAATTGAATCATAAATCATGAATCATGAATCATAAATTGATTCATGAATCATGAATTGAATCATGAATTGAATCATGAATCATGAATCATGAATTGAAACATGAATCATAAATTGAATCATGAATCATGAATCATGAATTGAATCATGAATCATGAATCGAATCATGAATCAAGATTCATGAATCAAATTATGAATCATGAATTGAATTATGAATCTTGAATCATGAATCATGAATTGAATCATGAATTGAATCATGAATTGAATCATGAATTGAATCATGAATCATTAATCATGAATTAAATCATAAATCATGAATCATGAATCATGAATCATGAATTGAATCATGAATCATGAATCATGAATCATGAATCGAATCATAAATCATGAATTGAATCATGAATCATGAATCATGAATTGAATCATGAATCATGAATCATGAATTGAATCATGAATCATGAATCATGAATCGAATCATGAATCATGAATCGAGATTCATGAATCAAATCATGAATCATGAATTGAATCAAGAATCTTGAATCATGAATCATGAATTGAATCATGAATCATGAATCGAATCATGAATCATGAATCATGAATCAAGAATCATGAATTGAATCATGAAACATGTATCATGAATTGAATCATGAATCATGAATCGAATCATGAATCATGAATTGAATCATGAATTGAATCATGAATCATGAATCGAATCATGAATCATGAATCATGAATCATGAATTGAATCATGAAACATGAATCATGAATTGAATCATGAATCATGAATAGAATCATGAATCATGAATTGAATCATGAATTGAATCATGAATCATGAATTGAATCATGAATTGAATCATGAATTGAATCGTGAATTGAATCACTAATCATGAATCATGAATCGAATCATGAATCATGAATCATGAATTGAATCATGAATCAAGAATCATAAATCGAATCATGAATCATGAAATGAATCAGGAATCGAATCATGAATTGAATCATGAATCATGAATTAAATCATGAATCATGAATCATGAATCATGAATTGAATCATGAATCATGAATCGAATCATGAATCATGAATCGAATCATGAATCTTGAATTGAATCATAATTTGAATCATGAATCATGAATCTTGAATTGAATCATGAATCATGAATTATGAATTGAATTTATGAATCATGAATCATAAATCGAATCATGAATCATGAATTGAATCAGAAATCGAATCATGAATTGAATCATGAATCATTTATTGAATCATGAATCATAAATCATGAATCATGAATTGAATCATTAATAAAGAATCATGAATTGAATCATGAATCGAATCATGAATCATGAATCATGAATCATGAATCATGAATCATGATTTGAATCATGAATCATGAATCATGAATCATAAATGATTCACTAATCATGAATTAAATCATGAATCATGAATCATGAATCATGAATCATGAATTGAATCATAAATCATGAATCATAAATTGATTCATGAATCATGAATTGAATCATGAATTGAATCATGAATCATAAATCATGAATTGAATCATGAATCATGAATCATGAATTGAAACATGAATCATGAATTGAATCATGAATCATGAATCATGAATTGAATCATGAATCATGAATCGAATCATGAATCAAGATTCATGAATCGAATTATGAATCATGAATTGAATTATGAATCTTGAATCATGAATCATGAATTAAATCATGAATCATGAATCATGAATTAAATCATGAATCATGAATCATGAATCATAAATTGAATCATAAATCATGAATCATGAATCATAAATTGATTCATGAATCATGAATTGAATCATGAATTGAATCATGAATTGAATCATGAATTGAATCATGAATTGAATCATGAATCATTAATCATGAATTAAATCATAAATCATGAATCATGAATCATGAATCATGAATTGAATCATGAATCATGAATCATGAATCGAATCATAAATCATGAATTGAATCATGAATGATGAATCATGAATTGAATCATGAATCATGAATCATGAATTGAATCATGAATCTTGAATCATGAATCATGAATTGAATCATGAATCATGAATCGAATCATGAATCATGAATCATGAATCAAGAATCATGAATTGAATCATGAAACATGAATCATGAATTGAATCATGAATCATGAATCGAATCATGAATCATGAATTGAATCATGAATTGAATCATGAATCATGAATCGAATCATGAATCATGAATCATGAATCATGAATTGAATCATGAAACTTGAATCATGAATTGAATCATGAATCATGAATCGAATCATGAATTGAATCATAATTGAATCATGAATTGAATCGTGAATGGAATCACTAATCATGAATCATGAATCGATTAATGAATCATGAATCATGAATTGAATCATGAATCAAGAATCATAAATCGAATCATGAATCATGAAATGAATCAGGAATCGAATCATGAATTGAATCATGAATCATGAATTGAATCATCAATCATGAAGCATGAATCATGAATTGAATCATGAATCATGAATTATGAATTGAATCTTGAATCATGAATCATGAATCGAATCATGAATCATGAATCAAGAATCATGATTCGAATCATGAATCATGAATTGAATCATGAATCATGAATCATGAATCATGAATTGAATCATGAATCATGAATCATGAATCGAATCATGAATCTTGAATTGAATCATAATTTTAATCATGAATCATGAATCTTGAATTGAATCATGAATCATGAATCATGAATTGAATTTATGAATCATGAATCATAAATCGAATCATGAATCATAAATTGAATCAGGAATCGAATCATGAATTGTATCATGAATCATTTATTGAATCATGAATCATAAATCATGAATCATGAATTGAATCATTAATAAAGAATCATGAATCGAATCATGAATCATGAATCATGAATCATAAATTGATTCATGAATCATGAATTGAATCATGAATCATTAATCATGAATCATGAATCATGAATCATGAATCATGAATCATGAATCATGAATTGAATCATAAATCATGAATCATGAATCATAAATTGATTCATGAATCATGAATTGAATCATGAATTAAATCATGAATCATAAATCATGAATTGAATTATTAATCATGAATCATGAATTGAAACATGAATCATGAATTGAATCATGAATCATGAATCATGAATTGAATCATGAATCATGAATCGAATCATGAATCAAGATTCATGAATCGAATCATGAATCATGAATTGAATTATGAATCTTGAATCATGAATCATGAATTGAATCATGAATCATGAATCGAATCATGAATCATGAATCATGAATCATGAATTGAATCATAGATCATGAATCATGAATTGAATCATGAATCATGAATCGAATCATGAATCATGAATCATGAATTGAATCATGAATCATGAATTGAATCATGAATCATGAATCGAATCATGAATCATGAATTGAATCATGAAATGAATCATGAATCATGAATCGAATCATGAATCATGAATTGAATCATGAAATGAATCATGAATCATGAATTGAATCATGAATTGAATCATGAATTGAATCATTAATCATGAATCATGAATTGAATCATGAATCATGAATCATGAATTGAATCATAAATCAAGAATCATAAATCGAATCATGAATCATGAAATGAATCAGGAATCGAATAATGAATTGAATCATGAATCATGAAATGAATCATCAATCATGAATCATTAATCATGAATTGAATCATGAATCATGAATTATGAATTCAATCTTGAATCATGAATCATGAATCAAATCATGAATCATGAATCAAGAATCATGAATTGAATCATGAATCGAATCATGAATCATGAATTGAATCAAGAATCATGAATCATGAATCATGAATTGAATCATTGAATCATGAATCATGAATTGAATCATGAATCATGAATCATGAATCGAATCATGAATCATGAATTGAATCATGAATCATGAATCATGAATTGAATCATGAATTGAATCATGAATTGAATCATGAATCGAATCATGAATCATGAATCGAACAATGAATCATGAATCGAATCATGAATCGAATCATGAATCATGAATCGAACAATGAATCATGAATCGAATCATGAATCTTGAATTGAATCATGAATCGAATCATGAATCATGAATCATGAATTGAATCATGAATTGAATCATGAATCGAATCATGAATCATGAAATGAATCATGAATCATGAATCATGAATCATGAATTGAATCATGAATCATGAATTATGAATCATGAATTGAATCATTAATCATGAATCATGAATCAATTCATAAATCATGAATCATGAATCAAATCATGAATGATGAATCATGAATTGAATCATGAATCATGAATCATAAATCGAATCATGAATCATGAATTGAATCAGGAATCGAATCATGAATTGAATCATGAATCATAAATCATGAATCATGAATTAAATCATGAATCATGAATTGAATCATGAATCATGAATCAAATCATGAATCATGAATTGAATCATGAATCATGAATCATAAATTGATTCATGAATCATGAATTGAATCATGAATTGAATCATGAATCATTAATCATGAATTAAATCATGAATCATAAATCATGAATCATGAATCATGAATCAGGAATCATGAATTGAATCATAATCATGAATCATGAATTGAATCATAAATCATGAATCATGAATCATAAATTGATTCATGAATCATGAATTGAATCATGAATTGAATCATGAATTGAATCTTGAATCATTAATCATGAATTAAATCATGAATCATGAATCATGAATCATGAATCATGAATTGAATCATGAATCATGAATCATGAATCGAATCATAAATCATGAATTGAATCATGAATCATGAATTGAATCATGAATCATGAATTGAATCATGAATCATGAATCATGAATTGAATCATGAATCATGATTAATGAATCAAATCATGAATCATGAATCAAGATTCATGAATCGAATCATGAATCATGAATTGAATCATGAATCTGTAATCATGAATCATGAATTGAATCCTGAATCATGAATCGAATCATGAATCATGAATCATGAATCATGAATTGAATCAAGAAACATGAATCATGAATTGAATCATGAATCGAATCATGAATCATGAATTATGAATTGAATCTTGAATCATGAATCATGAATCGAATCATGAATCATGAATCAAGAATCATGAATCAAATCATGAATCATGAATTGAATCATGAATCATGAATCATGAATTGAATCATGAATTATGAATCATGAATCATGAATCATGAATTGAATCATGAATCATGAATCATGAATCATGAATTGAATCATGAATCATAAATCATGAATCAAATCACGAATCATGAATTGAATCATGAATCATGAATTGAATCATGAATCATGAATCATGAATCGAATCTTGATTCATGAATCAAGATTCATGAATCAAATCATGAATCATGAATTGAATCATGAATCTTGAATCATGAATCATGAATTGAATCATAATTCATGAATCAAATCATGAATCATGAATCATGAATCATGAATTGAATCATAATCATGAATTGAATCATCAATCATGAATCGAATCATGAATCATGAATTGAATCATAAATCATGAATCGAATCATGAATCATGAATTGAATCATGAAATGAATCATGAATCATGAATTGAATCATGAATTGAATCATGATTGAATCATGAATCATGAATTGAATCATGAATCATGAATTAAATCATGAATCAAGAATCATAAATCGAATCTTGAATCATGAAATGAATCATGAATCGAATCATGAATCATGAATCGAATCATGAATCATGAATTATGAATTAAATCATGAATTGAATCATGAATCATAAATCAAGACATGAACCATGAATTGAATCATGAATCATAAATCATGAATCAAATCATGAATCAGGAATCATAAATTGAATCATGAATCACGAATCATGAATCAAATCATGAATCATGAATCATGAATCATGAATCATGAATTAAATCATAAATCATGAATTGAATCTTGAATCATGAATCATGAATTGAATCATGAATTGAATCATGAATCATGAATCATGAATTGAATCATGAATTGAATCATGAATCATTAATCATGAATTGAATCATGAATCATGAATAATGAATTGAATTATGAATCATGAATCATGAATCATGAATCGAATCATGAATCATGAATTGAATCATGAATCATGAATCATGAATTGAATCATGAATCAAGAATCATAAATCGAATCATGAAACATGAATTGAATCATGAATAATGAATCATTAATTGAATCATGAATCATGAATCATGAATCATGAATCATGAATTATGAATTGAATTATGAATCATGGATCGAATCATGAATCATGAATTGAATCATGAATTGAATCATGAATTGAATCATTAATGATGAATCATGAATTGAATCATAATTTGAATCATGAATCATGAATTGAATCATGAATTTAATCATGAATTGAATCATTTATCATGAATCATGAATTGAATCATGAATCATGAATCATGAATTGAAATTATGAATCATGAATCATAAATCGAATCATGAATCATGAATTGAATCAGGAATCGAATCATGAATTGAATCATGAATCATGAATTGAATCATGAATCATAAATCATGAATCATGAATTGAATCATGAATCATGAATCATGAATTGAATCATGAATCATGAATCAAGAATCATGAATCGAATCATGAATCATGAATTAAATCATGAATAATGAATCATGAATTGAATCAAGAATCATGAATCATGAATTATGAATCCTGAATTGAATCATGAATCATGAATTATGAATTGAATCATGAATTGAATCATGAATCATGAATTGATTCATGAATCATGAATCATGAATTGAATCATGAATTATGAATTGAATCATGAATCATGAATCATGAATCGAATCATGATTCATGAATCAAGATTAATGAATCGAATTATGAATCATGAATTGAATCAAGAATCATGAATCATGAATTATGAATCCTGAATTGAATCATGAATCATGAATTATGAATTGAATCATGAATTGTATCATAATTCATGAATCAAATCATGAATCATGAATCATAAATTGAATCATAATCATGAATTGAATCATCAATCATGAATCAAATCATGAATCATGAATTGAATCATGAATCATGAATTGAATCATGAATCATGAATTGAATCATGAAATGTATCATGAATCATGAATTGAATCATAAATTGAATCATGAATTGAATCATGAATCATGAGTCATGAATTGAATCATGAATCATGAATTAAATCATGAATCAAGAATCATAAATCGAATCTTGAATCATGAAATGAATCAGGAATTGAATCATGAATTGAATCATGAATCATGAATCGAATCATGAATCATGAATCGAATCATGAATCATGAATTATGAATTGAATCATGAATTGAATCATGAATCATGAATTGAATCATGAATCATGAATTAAATTATGAATTGAATCAGGAATCGAATCATGAATTGAATCATGAATCATGAATTGAATCATGAATCATGAATTAAATCATGAATCATGAATCATGAATTGAATCATGAATCATGATTAATGAATCAAATCGTAAATCATGAATCAAGATTCATGAATCGAATCATGAATCATGAATTGAATCATGAATCTGTAATCATGAATCATGAATTGAATCCTGAATCATGAATCGAATCATGAATCATGAATCATGAATTGAATCATGAATCATGAATTATGAATTGAATCTTGAATCATGAATCATGAATCGAATCATGAATCATGAATCAAGAATCATGAATCAAATCATGAATCATGAATTGAATCATGCATCATGAATTATGAATTGTATCTTGAATCATGAATCATGAATTGAATCATGAATCATGAATTAATAATCATGAATCAAATCATGAATCATGAATTGAATCATGAATCATGAATCATGAATCATGAATTGAATCATGAATCATGAATTGAATCATGAATCATGAATCATGAATCATGAATCATGAATTGAATCATGAATCATGAATCATGACTCGAATCATGAATCATGAATTGAATCATGAATCTTGAATTGAATCATGAATTGAATCATTTATCATGAATCATGAATTGAATCATAATTTGAATCATGAATCATGAATTGAATCATGAATCATGAATCGAATCATGAATCACGAATCATGAATTGAATCATGAATTGTATCATGAATCAAATCATGAATCATGAATCATGAATCATGAATCATGAATCATGAATTGAATCATGAATCATGAATTATGAATTATGAATTTAATCATGAACCATGAATCATGAATTATGAATTGAATCATGAATTGAATCATGAATCATGAATTGATTCATGAATCCTGAATCATGAATTGAATCATGAATTATGAATTGAATCATGAATCATGAATCATGAATCGAATCATGATTCATGAATCAAGATTAATGAATCGAATTATGAATCATGAATTGAATCATGAATCTTGAATCATGAATCATGAATTGTATCATAATTCATGAATCAAATCATGAATCATGAATCATGAATCATGAATTGTATCATAATTCATGAATCAAATCATGAATCATGAATCATGAATCATGAATCATGAATTGAATCATAATCATGAATTGAATCATCAATCATGAATCAAATCATGAATCATGAATTGAATCATGAATCATGAATTGAATCATGAATCATGAATTGAATCATGAAATGTATCATGAATCAGGAATTGAATCATAAATTGAATCATGAATTGAATCATGAATCATGAGTCATGAATTGAATCATGAATCATGAATTAAATCATGAATCAAGAACTTATAAATCGAATCTTGAATCATGAAATGAATCAGGAATCGAATCATGAATTGAATCATGAATCATGAACCGACTCATGAATCATGAATCGAATCATGAATCATGAATTATGAATTGAATCATGAATTGATTCATGAATCATGAATTGAATCATGAATCATGAATTGAATCATGAATCATGAATCATGAATCATGAATTGAATCATGAATCGAATCATAAATCATGAATTGAATCATGAATCATGAATTGAATCATGAATCATGAATTGAATCATGAATCATGAATCATGAATTGAATCATGAATCATGATTAATGAATCAAATCATGAATCATGAATCAAGATTCATGAATCGAATCATGAATCATGAATTGAATCATGAATCTGTAATCATGAATCATGAATTGAATCCTGAATCATGAATCGAATCATGAATCATGAATCATGAATCATGAATCATGAATCATGAATTGACTCATGAAACATGAATCATGAATTGAATCATGAATCATGAATCAAGAATCATGAATCAAATCATGAATCATGAATTGAATCATGAATCATGAATCATGAATTGAATCATGAATCATGAATTATGAATTGAATCTTGAATCATGAATCATGAATTGAATCATGAATCATGAATTAATAATCATGAATCAAATCATGAATCATGAATTGAATCATGAATCATGAATCATGAATCATGAATTGAATCATGAATCATGAATTGAATCATGAATCATGAATCATGAATCATGACTCGAATCATGAATCATGAATTGAATCATGAATCTTGTATCATGAATTGAATCATAATTTGAATCATGAATCATGAATCATGAATTGAATCATGAATCATGAATCATGAATCGAATCATGAATCACGAATCATGAATTGAATCATGAATTGTATCATGAATCAAATCATGAATCATGAATCATGAATCATGAATCATGAATCATGAATCATGAATCATGAATTGAATCATGAATCATGAATTATGAATTATGAATTTAATCATGAATCATGAATCATGAATCGAATCATGAATCATGAATCAAGAATCATGATTCGAATCATGAATCATGAATTGAATCATGAATCATGAATCATGAATTGAATCATGAATCATAATTCGAATCATGAATCATGAATTAAATCATGAATCTTGAATTGAATCATAATTTGAATCATGAATCATGAATCTTGAATTGAATCATGAATCATGAATCATGAATTGAATTTATGAATCATTTATTGAATCATGAATCATAAATCATGAATCATGAATTGAATCATTAATAAAGAATCATGAATTGAATCATGAATCGAATCATGAATCATGAATCATGAATCATAAATTGATTCATGAATCATGAATTGAATCATGAATTGAATCATGAATTGAATCATGAATCATAAATCATGAATTGAATCATGAATCATGAATCATGAATTGAAACATGAATCATGAATTGAATAATGAATCATGAATCATGAATTGAATCATGAATCATGAATCGAATCATGAATCAAGATTCATGAATCGAATCATGAATCATGAATTGAATTATGAATCTTGAATCATGAATGATGAATTGAATCATGAATCATGAATCGAATCATGAATCATGAATCATGAATCATGAATCATGAATTGAATCATGGATCATGAATCATGAATTGAATCATGAATCATGAATCGAATCATGAATCATGAATCATGAATCATGAATTGAATCATGAATCATGAATTGAATCATGAATCATGAATCGAATCATGAATCATGAATTGAATCATGAAATGAATCATGAATCATGAATCGAATCATGAATAATGAATTGAATCTTGAAATGAATCATGAATCATGAATTGAATCATGAATTGAATCATGAATTGAATCATTAATCATGAATCATGAATTGAATCATGAATCATGAATCATGAATTGAATCATAAATCAAGAATCATAAACAGAATCATGAATCATGAAATGAATCAGGAATCAAATAATGAATTGAATCATGAATCATGAATTGAATCATCAATCATGAATCATGAATCATGAATTGAATCATGAATCATGAATTAAATCATGAATCATGAATTGAATCAAGAATCATGAATCATGAATCATGAATTGAATCATGAATCATGAATCATGAATTGAATCATGAATCATGAATCATGAATCGAATCATGAATCATGAATCGAATCATGAATCATGAATCATGAATTGAATCATGAATTGAATCATGAATCGAATCATGAATCATGAAATGAATCATGAATCGAATAATGAATCATGAATCGAATCATGAATCTTGAATTGAATCATGAATCAAATCATGAATCATGAATCATGAATCGAATCATGAATCATGAATTGAATCATGAATCATGAATTGAATCATGAATCATGAATCAAGAATCATGAATCATGAATTGAATCATGAATCATGAATCATGAATTATGAATCATGAATTGAATTATGAATCATGGATCGAATCATGAATCATGAATTGAATCATGAATTAATTCATGAATTGAATCATGAATCATGAATTGAATCATCAATCATGAAGCATGAATTGAATCATGAAACATGAATCATGAATTGAATCATGAATCATGAATCGAATCATCAATCATGAATTGAATCATGAATTGAATCATGAATCATGAATTGAATCATGAATTGAATCATGAATTGAATCGTGAATTGAATCACTAATCATGAATTATGAATCGAATCATGAATCATGAATCATGAATTGAATCATGAATCAAGAATCATAAATCGAATCATGAATCATGATTCGAATCATGAATCTTGAATTGAATCATAATTTGAATCATGAATCATGAATTAAATCATGAATCATGAATTGAATCATCAATCATGAAGCATGAATCATGAATTGAATCATGAATCATGAATCATGAATTGAATCATGAATCATGAATCATGAATCGAATCATGAATCATGATTCGAATCATGAATCTTGAATTGAATCATAATTTGAATCATGAATCATGAATCTTGCATTGAATCATGAATCATGAATCATGAATTGAATTTATGAATCATGAATCATAAATCGAATCATGAATCATGAATTGAATCAGGAATCGAATCATGAATTGAATCATGAATCATTTATTGAATCATGAATCATAAATCATGAATCATGAATTGAATCATTAATAAAGAATCATAATTTGAATCATGAATCGAATCATGAATCATGAATCATGAATCATGAATTGAATCATGAATCATGAATCATGAATTGAATCATGAATCATGAATCAAGAATCATGAATCGAATCATGAATCATGAATTGAATCATGAATAATGAATCATTAATTGAATCATGAATCATGAATCATGAATTATCAATCATGAATTGAATTATGAATCATGGATCGAATCATGAATCATGAATTGAATCAGAATTGAATCATTAATCATGAATCATGAATTGAATCATAATTTGAATCATGAATCATGAATTGAATCATGAATTGAATCATGAATTGAATCATGAATCATGAATCATGAATTGAATCATGAATCATGAATCATGAATTGAATTTATGAATCATGAATCATAAATCGAATCATGAATCATGAATTGAATCAGGAATCCAATCATGAATCATGAATTGAATCATGAATCATAAATCATGAATCATGAATTGAATCATGAATCATGAATTCAATCATGAATCATGAATCAAGAATCATGAATCGAATCATGAATCATGAATTAAATCATGAATAATGAATCATGAATTGAATCATGAATCATGAATTATAATTCCTGAATTGAATCATGAATCATGAATTATGAATTGAATCATGAATTGAATCATGAATCATGAATTGATTCATGAATCATGAATCATGAATTGAATCATGAATCATAAATTGATTCATGAATCATGAATTGAGTCATGAATTGAATCATGAATTGAATCATGAATTGAATCATGAATCATTAATCATGAATTAAATCATAAATCATGAATCATGAATCATGAATCATGAATTGAATCATGAATCATGAATCATGAATCGAATCATAAATCATGAATTGAATCATGAATCATGAATCATGAATTGAATCATGAATCATGAATTGAATCATGAATCATGAATCATGAATTGAATCATGAATCATGAATCATGAATGGAATCATGAATCATAAATCGAGATTTATGAATCAAATCATGAATCATGAATTGAATCATGAATCTTGAATCATGAATCATGAATTGAATCATGAATCATGAATCGAATCATGAATCAAGAATCATGAATTGAATCATGAAACATGAATCATGAATTGAATCATGAATCATGAATCGAATCATGAATCATGAATTGAATCATGAATTGAATCATGAATCATGAATCGAATCATGAATCATGAATCATGAATCATGAATTGAATCATGAAACATGAATCATGAATTGAATCATGAATCATGAATCGAATCATGAATCATGAATTGAATCATGAATTGAATCATGAATCATGAATTGAATCATGAATTGAATCATGAATTGAATCGTGAATTGAATCATGAATCATGAATTAAATCATGAATCATGAATTGAATCATCAATCATGAAGCATGAATCATGAATTGAATCATGAATCATGAATTATGAATTGAATCTTGAATCATGAATCATGAATCGAATCATGAATCATGAATCAAGAATCATGATTCGAATCATGAATCATGAATTGAATCATGAATCATGAATCATGAATTGAATCATGAATCATGAATCATGAATCGAATCATGAATCATGAATCGAATCATGAATCTTGAATTGAATCATAATTTGAATCATGAATCATGAATCTTGAATTGAATCATGAATCATGAATCATGAATTGAATTTATGAATCATTTATTGAATCATGAATCATAAATCATGAATCATGAATTGAATCATTAATAAAGAATCATGAATTGAATCATGAATCGAATCATGAATCATGAATCATGAATCATGAATTGAATCATTAATAAAGAATCATGAATTGAATCATGAATCGAATCATGAATCATGAATCATGAATCATAAATTGATTCATAAATCATGAATTGAATCATGAATTGAATCATGAATTGAATCATGAATCATAAATCATGAATTGAATCATGAATCATGAATCGAATCATGAATCAAGATTCATGAATCGAATCATGAATCATGAATTGAATTATGAATCTTGAATCATGAATGATGAATTGAATCATGAATCATGAATCGAATCATGAATCATGAATCATGAATCATGAATTGAATCATGGATCATGAATCATGAATTGAATCATGAATCATGAATCGAATCATGAATCATGAATCGAATCATGAATCATGAATTGAATCATGAAATGAATCATGAATCATGAATCGAATCATGAATCATGAATTGAATCATGAAATGAATCATGAATCATGAATCGAATCATGAATCATGAATTGAATCTTGAAATGAATCATGAATCATGAATTGAATCATGAATTGAATCATGAATTGAATCATTAATCATGAATCATGAATTGAATCATGAATCATGAATCATGAATTGAATCATAAATCAAGAATCATAAATAGAATCATGAATCATGAAATGAATCAGGAATCAAATAATGAATTGAATCATGAATCATGAATTGAATCATCAATCATGAATCATGAATCATGAATTGAATCATGAATCATGAATTATGAATTAAATCTTGAATCATGAATCATGAATCAAATCATGAATCATGAATCAAGAATCATGAATTGAATCATGAATCGAATCATGAATCATGAATCAAGAATCATGAATCATGAATCATGAATTGAATCATGAATCGAATCATGAATCATGAATTGAATCAAGAATCATGAATCATGAATCATGAATTGAATCATGAATCATGAATCATGAATTGAATCATGAATCATGAATTGAATCATGAATCGAATCATGAATCATGAATTGAATCAAGAATCATGAATCATGAATCATGAATTGAATCATGAATCATGAATCATGAATTGAATCATGAATCATGAATCATGAATCGAATCATGAATCATGAATCGAATCATGAATCATGAATCATGAATTGAATCATGAATTGAATCATGAATCGAATCATGAATCATGAAATGAATCATGAAATGAATCATGAATCGAATAATGAATCATGAATCGAATCATGAATCTTGAATTGAATCATGAATCAAATCATGAATCATGAATCATGAATCGAATCATGAATCATGAATTGAATCATGAATCATGAATCATGAATTGAATCATGAATCATGAATCAAGAATCATGAATCATGAATTGAATCATGAATCATGAATCATGAATTGAATCATGAATCATGAATCAAGAATCATGAATCATGAATTGAATTATGAATCATGGATCGAATCATGAATCATGAATTGAATCATGAATTGAATCAGATTGAACCATTAATCATGAATCATGAATCATGAATTGAATCATAATTTGAATCATGAATCATGAATTGAATCATGAATTAATTCATGAATTGAATCATGAATCATGAATCATGAATTGAATCATCAATCATGAAGCATGAATCATGAATTGAATCATGAATCATGAATTATGAATTGAATCATGAATCATGAATCCTGAATCATGAATTGAATCATGAATCATGAATTATGAATCGAATCATGAATCATGAATCGAATCATGAATCTTGAATTGAATCATAATTTGTATCATGAATCATGAATCTTGAATTGAATCATGAATCATGAAGCATGAATTGAATTTATGAATCATGAATCATAAATCGAATCATGAATTGAATCAGGAATCGAATCATGAATTGAATCATGAATCATTTATTGAATCATGAATCATAAATCATGAATCATGAATTGAATCATTAATAAAGAATCATGAATTGAATCATGAATCAAATCATGATTTGAATCATGAATCATGAATCATGAATCATGAATCATAAATTGATTCATGAATCATGAATTGAATTATGAATCAAATCATGAATCATGAATCATGAATCATGATTTGAATCATGAATCATGAATCATGAATCATGAATCATAAATTGATTCATGAATCATGAATTGAATTATGAATTGAATGATGAATCATTAATCATGAATTAAATCATGAATCATGAATCATGAATCATAAATTGATTCATGAATCATGAATTGAATCATGAATCATGAATCATGAATTGAAACATGAATCATAAATTGAATCATGAATCATGAATCATGAATTGAATTATGAATCATGAATCGAATCATGAATCAAGATTCATGAATCGAATTATGAATCATGAATTGAATTATGAATCTTGAATCATGAATCATGAATTGAATCATGAATCATGAATCATGAATTAAATCATGAATCATGAATCATGAATCATGAATCATGAATCATGAATTGAATCATAAATCATGAATCATGAATCATGAATTGAATCATAAATCATGAATCATGAATCATAAGTTGATTCATGAATCATGAATTGAATCATGAATTGAATCATGAATTGAATCATGAATTGAATCATGAATCATTAATCATGAATTAAATCATAAATCATGAATCATGAATCATGAATCGAATCATAAATCATGAATTGAATCATGAATCATGAATCATGAATTGAATCATGAATCATGAATCATGAATTGAATCATGAATCATGAATCATGAATCGAATCATGAATCATGAATCGAGATTCATGAATCAAATCATGAATCATGAATTGAATCAAGAATCTTGAATCATGAATCATGAATTGAATCATGAATCATGAATCGAATCATGAATCATGAATCATGAATCAAGAATCATGAATTGAATCATGAAACATGAATCATGAATTGAATCATGAATCATGAATCGAATCATGAATCATGAATTGAATCATGAATTGAATCATGAATCATGAATCGAATCATGAATCATGAATCATGAATCATGAATTGAATCATGAAACATGAATCATAAATTGAATCATGAATCATGAATAGAATCATGAATCATGAATTGAATCATGAATTGAATCATGAATCATGAATCGAATCATGAATCATGAATCATGAATTGAATCATGAATCAAGAATCATAAATCGAATCATGAATCATGAAATGAATCAGGAATCGAATCATGAATTGAATCATGAATCATGAATTAAATCATGAATCATGAATCATGAATCATGAATTGAATCATGAATCATGAATCGAATCATGAATCATGAATCGAATCATGAATCTTGAATTGAATCATGAATCATGAATTATGAATTGAATTTATGAATCATGAATCATGAATCGAATCATGAATCTTGAATTGAATCATGAATCATGAATTATGAATTGAATTTATGAATCATGAATCATAAATCGAATCATGAATCATGAATTGAATCAGGAATCGAATCATGAATTGAATCATGAATCATTTATTGAATCATGAATCATAAATCATGAATCATGAATTGAATCATTAATAAAGAATCATGAATTGAATCATGAATCGAATCATGAATCATGAATCATGAATCATGAATCATGATTTGAATCATGAATCATGAATCATGAATCATGAATCATAAATTGATTCATTAATCATGAATTAAATCATGAATCATGAATCATGAATCATGAATCATGAATTGAATCATAAATCATGAATCATAAATCGAATCATAAATCATGAATTGAATCATGAATGATGAATCATGAATTGAATCATGAATTGAATCATGAATCATAAATCATGAATTGAATCATGAATCATGAATTGAAACATGAATCATGAATTGAATCATGAATCATGAATCATGAGTTGAATCATGAATCATGAATCGAATCATGAATCAAGATTCATGAATCGAATTATGAATCATGAATTGAATTATGAATCTTGAATCATGAATCATGAATTGAATCATGAATCATGAATCATGAATTAAATCATGAATCATGAATCATGAATCATGAATCATGAATTGAATCATAAATCATGAATCGTGAATCATGAATTGAATCATAAATCATGAATCATGAATCATAAATTGATTCATGAATCATGAATTGAATCATGAATTGAATCATGAATTGAATCATGAATTGAATCATGAATTGAATCATGAATCATTAATCATGAATTAAATCATAAATCATGAATCATGAATCATGAATCATGAATTGAATCATTAATCATGAATCATGAATCGAATCATAAATCATGAATTGAATCATGAATGATGAATCATGAATTGAATCATGAATCATGAATCATGAATTGAATCATGAATCATGAATCATGAATCGAATCATGAATCATGAATCGAGATTCATGAATCAAATCATGAATCATGAATTGAATCATGAATCTTGAATCATGAATCATGAATTGAATCATGAATCATGAATCGAATCATGAATCATGAATCATGAATCAAGAATCATGAATTGAATCATGAAACATGAATCATGAATTGAATCATGAATCATGAATCGAATCATGAATCATGAATTGAATCATGAATTGAATCATGAATCATGAATAGAATCATGAATCATGAATCATGAATCATGAATTGAATCATGAAACATGAATCATGAATTGAATCATGAATCATGAATCGAATCATGAATTGAATCATGAATTGAATCATGAATCATGAATTGAATCATAATTGAATCATGAATTGAATCGTGAATTGAATCACTAATCATGAATCATGAATCTAATCATGAATCATGAATCATGAATTGCATCATGAATCAAGAATCATAAATCGAATCATGAATCATGAAATGAATCAGGAATCGAATTATGAATTGAATCATGAATCATGAATTGAATCATCAATCATGAAGCATGAATCATGAATTGAATCATGAATCATGAATTATGAATTGAATCTTGAATCATGAATCATGAATCGAATCATGAATCATGAATCAAGAATCATGATTCGAATCATGAATCATGAATTGAATCATGAATCATGAATCATGAATCATGAATTGAATCATGAATCATGAATCATGAATCGAATCATGAATCTTGAATTGAATCATAATTTTAATCATGAATCATGAATCTTGAATTGAATCATGAATCATGAATCATGAATTGAATTTATGAATCATGAATCATAAATCGAATCATGAATCATAAATTGAATCAGGAATCGAATCATGAATTGAATCATGAATCATTTATTGAATCATGAATCATAAATCATGAATCATGAATTGAATCATTAATAAAGAATCATGAATCGAATCATGAATCATGAATCATGAATCATGAATCATGAATCATGATTTGAATCATGAATCATGAATCATGAATCATAAATTGATTCATGAATCATGAATTGAATCATGAATCATGAATCATGAATCATGAATCATGAATCATGAATCATAAATTGATTCATGAATCATGAATTGAATCATGAATTAAATCATGAATCATAAATCATGAATTGAATTATTAATCATGAATCATGAATTGAACCATGAATCATGAATTGAATCATGAATCATGAATCATGAATTGAATCATGAATCATGAATCGAATCATGAATCAAGATTCATGAATCGAATCATGAATCATGAATTGAATTATGAATCTTGAATCATGAATCATGAATTGAATCATGAATCATGAATCGAATCATGAATCATGAATCATGAATCATGAATTGAATCATAGATCATGAATCATGAATTGAATCATGAATCATGAATCGAATCATGAATCATGAATCATGAATCATGAATTGAATCATGAATCATGAATTGAATCATGAATCATGAATCGAATCATGAATCATGAATTAAATCATGAAATGAATCATGAATCATGAATCGAATCATGCATCATGAATTGAATCATGAAATGAATCATGAATCATGAATTGAATCATGAATTGAATCATGAATTGAATCATTAATCATGAATCATGAATTGAATCATGAATCATGAATCATGAATTGAATCATAAATCAAGAATCATAAATCGAATCATGAATCATGAAATGAATCAGGAATCGAATAATGAATTGAATCATGAATCATGAATTGAATCATGAATCATGAATCATTAATCATGAATTGAATCATGAATCATGAATTATTAATTGAATCTTGAATCATGAATCATGAATCAAATCATGAATCATGAATCAAGAATCATGAATTGAATCATGAATCGAATCATGAATCATGAATCATGAATCATGAATTGAATCATGAATCATGAATTGAATCATGAATCGAATCATGAATCATGAATTGAATCAAGAATCATGAATCATGAATCATGAATTGAATCATGAATCATGAATCATGAATTGAATCATGAATCATGAATCATGAATCGAATCATGAATCATGAATCATGAATTGAATCATGAATTGAATCATGAATCGAATCATGAATCGAATCATGAATCATGAATCGAACAATGAATCATGAATCGAATCATGAATCTTGAATTGAATCATGAATCGAATCATGAATCATGAATCATGAATTGAATCATGAATTGAATCATGAATTGAATCATGAATCATGAAATGAATCATGAATCATGAATCATGAATCATGAATTGAATCATGAATCATGAATTATGAATCATGAATTGAATCATTAATCATGAATCATGAATCAAATCATAAATCATGAATCATGAATCAAATCATGAATGATGAATCATGAATTGAATTATGAATCTTGAATCATGAATCATGAATTGAATCATGAATCATGAATCGAATCATGAATCATGAATCATGAATCATGAATTGAATCATAGATCATGAATCATGAATTGAATCATGAATCATGAATCGAATCATGAATCATGAATCATGAATCATGAATTGAATCATGAATCATGAATTGAATCATGAATCATGAATCGAATCATGAATCATGAATTGAATCATGAAATGAATCATGAATCATGAATCGAATCATGAATTGAATCATGAATTGAATCATTAATCATGAATCATGAATTGAATCATGAATCATGAATCATGAATTGAATCATAACTCAAGAATCATAAATCGAATCATGAAATGAATCAGGAATCGAATAATGAATTGAATCATGAATCATGAATTGAATCATCAATCATGAATCATTAATCATGAATTGAATCATGAATCATGAATTATGAATTCAATCTTGAATCATGAATCATGAATCAAATCATGAATCATGAATCAAAAATCATGAATTGAATCATGAATCGAATCATGAATCATGAATCATGAATCATGAATTGAATCATGAATCATGAATTGAATCATGAATCGAATCATGAATCATGAATTGAATCAAGAATCATGAATCATGAATCATGAATTGAATCATGAATCATGAATCATGAATTGAATCATGAATCATGAATCATGAATCGAATCATGATTCATGAATCATGAATTGAATCATGAATTGAATCATGAATCGAATCATGAATCGAATCATGAATCATGAATCGAACAATGAATCATGAATCGAATCATGAATCTTGAATTGAATCATGAATCGAATCATGAATCATGAATCATGAATTGAATCATGAATTGAATCATGAATCGAATCATGAATCATGAAATGAATCATGAATCATGAATCATGAATTGAATCATGAATCATGAATTATGAATCATGAATTGAATCATTAATCATGAATCATGAATCAAATCATAAATCATGAATCATGAATCAAATCATGAATGATGAATCATGAATTGAATTATGAATCTTGAATCATGAATCATGAATTGAATCATGAATCATGAATCGAATCATGAATCATAAATCATGAATCATGAATTGAATCATAGATCATGAATCATGAATTGAATCATGAATCATGAATCGAATCATGAATCATGAATCATGAATCATGAATTGAATCATGAATCATGAATCATGAATTGAATCATGAATCATGAATCATGAATCGAATCATGAATCATGAATCATGAATTGAATCATGAATTGAATCATGAATCGAATCATGAATCGAATCATGAATCATGAATCGAACAATAAATCATGAATCGAATCATGAATCTTGAATTGAATCATGAATCGAATCATGAATCATGAATCGAATCATGAATCATGAATTGAATCATGAATTGAATCATGAATCATGAATTGAATCATGAATTGAATCATGAATTGAATCGTGAATTGAATCATGAATCATGAATTAAATCATGAATCATGAATTGAATCATCAATCATGAAGCATGAATCATGAATTGAATCATGAATCATGAATCATGAATTGAATCTTGAATCATGAATCATGAATCGAATCATGAATCATGAATTGAATCATGAATCATGAATCATGAATTGAATCATGAATCATGAATCATGAATTGAATCATGAATCATGAATCATGAATCGAATCATGAATCATGAATCGAATCATGAATCTTGAATTGAATCATAATTTGAATCATGAATCATGAATCTTGAATTGAATCATGAATCATGAATTGAATTTATGAATCATTTATTGAATCATGAATCATAAATCATGAATCATGAATTGAATCATTAATAAAGAATCATGAATTGAATCATGAATCGAATCATGAATCATGAATCATGAATCATAAATTGATTCATGAATCATGAATTGAATCATGAATTGAATCATGAATTGAATCATGAATCATAAATCATGAATTGAATCATGAATCATGAATCGAATCATGAATCAAGATTCATGAATCGAATCATGAATCATGAATTGAATTATGAATCTTGAATCATGAATGATGAATTGAATCATGAATCATGAATCGAATCATGAATCATGAATCATGAATTGAATCATGGATCATGAATCATGAATTGAATCATGAATCATGAATCGAATCATGAATCATGAATCATGAATTGAATCATGAATCATGAATCGAATCATGAATCATGAATTGAATCATGAAATGAATCATGAATCATGAATCGAATCATGAATCATGAATTGAATCTTGAAATGAATCATGAATCATGAATTGAATCATGAATTGAATCATGAATTGAATCATTAATCATGAATCATGAATTGAATCATGAATCATGAATCATGAATTGAATCATAAATCAAGAATCATAAATAGAATCATGAATCATGAAATGAATCAGGAATCAAATAATGAATTGAATCATGAATCATGAATTGAATCATCAATCATGAATCATGAATCATGAATTGAATCATGAATCATGAATTATGAATTAAATCTTGAATCATGAATCATGAATCAAATCATGAATCATGAATCAAGAATCATGAATTGAATCATGAATCGAATCATGAATCATGAATCAAGAATCATGAATCATGAATCATGAATTGAATCATGAATCGAATCATGAATCATGAATTGAATCAAGAATCATGAATCATGAATCATGAATTGAATCATGAATCATGAATCATGAATTGAATCATGAATCATGAATTGAATCATGAATCGAATCATGAATCATGAATTGAATCAAGAATCATGAATCATGAATCATGAATTGAATCATGAATCATGAATCATGAATTGAATCATGAATCATGAATCATGAATCGAATCATGAATCATGAATCGAATCATGAATCATGAATCATGAATTGAATCATGAATTGAATCATGAATCGAATCATGAATCATGAAATGAATCATGAAATGAATCATGAATCGAATAATGAATCATGAATCGAATCATGAATCTTGAATTGAATCATGAATTGAATCATGAATCGAATCATGAATCATGAAATGAATCATGAAATGAATCATGAATCGAATAATGAATCATGAATCGAATCATGAATCTTGAATTGAATCATGAATCAAATCATGAATCATGAATCATGAATCGAATCATGAATCATGAATTGAATCATGAATCATGAATCATGAATCATGAATCATGAATTGAATCATGAATCATGAATCAAGAATCATGAATCATGAATTGAATCATGAATCATGAATCATGAATCAAGAATCATGAATCATGAATTGAATTATGAATCATGGATCGAATCATGAATCATGAATTGAATCATGAATTGAATCAGATTGAACCATTAATCATGAATCATGAATCATGAATTGAATCATAATTTGAATCATGAATCATGAATTGAATCATGAATTAATTCATGAATTGAATCATGAATCATGAATCATGAATTGAATCATCAATCATGAAGCATGAATCATGAATTGAATCATGGATCATGAATCATGAATTGAATCATGAATCATGAATCGAATCATGAATCATGAATCATGAATCATGAATTGAATCATGAATCATGAATTGAATCATGAATCATGAATCGAATCATGAATCATGAATTGAATCATGAAATGAATCATGAATCATGAATCGAATCATGAATCATGAATTGAATCTTGAAATGAATCATGAATCATGAATTGAATCATGAATTGAATCATGAATTGAATCATTAATCATGAATCATGAATTGAATCATGAATCATGAATCATGAATTGAATCATAAATCAAGAATCATAAATAGAATCATGAATCATGAAATGAATCAGGAATCAAATAATGAATTGAATCATGAATCATGAATTGAATCATCAATCATGAATCATGAATCATGAATTGAATCATGAATCATGAATTATGAATTAAATCTTGAATCATGAATCATGAATCAAATCATGAATCATGAATCAAGAATCATGAATTGAATCATGAATCGAATCATGAATCATGAATCAAGAATCATGAATCATGAATCATGAATTGAATCATGAATCGAATCATGAATCATGAATTGAATCGAGAATCATGAATCATGAATCATGAATTGAATCATGAATCATGAATCATGAATTGAATCATGAATCATGAATTGAATCATGAATCGAATCATGAATCATGAATTGAATCAAGAATCATGAATCATGAATCATGAATTGAATCATGAATCATGAATCATGAATTGAATCATGAATCATGAATCATGAATCGAATCATGAATCATGAATCGAATCATGAATCATGAATTGAATCATGAATTGAATCATGAATCGAATCATGAATCATGAAATGAATCATGAAATGAATCATGAATCGAATAATGAATCATGAATCGAATCATGAATCTTGAATTGAATCATGAATCAAATCATGAATCATGAATCATGAATCGAATCATGAATCATGAATTGAATCATGAATCATGAATCATGAATTGAATCATGAATCATAAATCAAGAATCATGAATCATGAATTGAATCATGAATCATGAATCATGAATCAAGAATCATGAATCATGAATTGAATTATGAATCATGGATCGAATCATGAATCATGAATTGAATCATGAATTGAATCAGATTGAACCATTAATCATGAATCATGAATCATGAATTGAATCATAATTTGAATCATGAATCATGAATTGAATCATGAATTAATTCATGAATTGAATCATGAATCATGAATCATGAATTGAATCATCAATCATGAAGCATGAATCATGAATTGAATCATGAATCATGAATTATGAATTGAATCATGAATCATGAATCCTGAATCATGAATTGAATCATGAATCATGAATTATGAATCGAATCATGAATCATGAATCGAATCATGAATCTTGAATTGAATCATAATTTGTATCATGAATCATGAATCTTGAATTGAATCATGAATCATGAAGCATGAATTGAATTTATGAATCATGAATCATAAATCGAATCATGAATCATGAATTGAATCAGGAATCGAATCATGAATTGAATCATGAATCATTTATTGAATCATGAATCATGAATCATGAATCATGAATTGAATCTTTAATAAAGAATCATGAATTGAATCATGAATCAAATCATGAATCATGAATCATGAATCATGATTTGAATCATGAATCATGAATCATGAATCATGAATCATAAATTGATTCATGAATCATGAATTGAATTATGAATCAAATCATGAATCATGAATCATGAATCATGATTTGAATCATGAATCATGAATCATGAATCATGAATCATAAATTGATTCATGAATCATGAATTGAATTATGAATTGAATCATGAATCATGAATCATGAATCATGAATCATGAATTGAATCATAAATCATGAATCATGAATCATAAATTGATTCATGAATCATGAATTGAATCATGAATTGAATCATGAATCATGAATCATGAATTGAAACATGAATCATAAATTGAATCATGAATCATGAATTGAATTATGAATCATGAATCGAATCATGAATCAAGATTCATGAATCAAATTATGAATCATGAATTGAATTATGAATCTTGAATCATGAATCATGAATTGAATCATGAATCATGAATCATGAATTAAATCATGAATCATGAATCATGAATCATGAATCATGAATCATGAATTGAATCATAAATCATGAATCAAGAATCATGAATTGAATCATAAATCATGAATCATGAATCATAAATTGATTCATGAATCATGAATTGAATCATGAATTGAATCATGAATTGAATCATGAATTGAATCATGAATCATTAATCATGAATTAAATCATAAATCATGAATCATGAATCATGAATCATGAATTGAATCATGAATCATGAATCATGAATCATGAATCGAATCATAAATCATGAATTGAATCATGAATCATGAATCATGAATTGAATCATGAATCATGAATCATGAATTGAATCATGAATCATGAATCATGAATCGAATCATGAATCATGAATCGAGATTCATGAATCAAATCATGAATCATGAATTGAATCAAGAATCTTGAATCATGAATCATGAATTGAATCATGAATCATGAATCGAATCATGAATCATGAATCATGAATCAAGAATCATGAATTGAATCATGAAACATGAATCATGAATTGAATCATGAATCATGAATCGAATCATGAATCATGAATTGAATCATGAATTGAATCATGAATCATGAATCGAATCATGAATCATGAATCATGAATCATGAATTGAATCATGAAACATGAATCATGAATTGAATCATGAATCATGAATAGAATCATGAATCATGAATTGAATCATGAATTGAATCATGAATCATGAATCGAATCATGAATCATGAATCATGAATTGAATCATGAATCAAGAATCATAAATCGAATCATGAATCATGAAATGAATCAGGAATCGAATCATGAATTGAATCATGAATCATGAATTAAATCATGAATCATGAATTGAATCATGAATCATGAATCGAATCATGAATCATGAATCGAATCATGAATCTTGAATTGAATCATAATTTGAATCATGAATCATGAATCTTGAATTGAATCATGAATCATGAATTATGAATTGAATTTATGAATCATGAATCATAAATCGAATCATGAATCATGAATTGAATCATGAATCATTTATTGAATCATGAATCATAAATCATGAATCATGAATTGAATCATTAATAAAGAATCATGAATTGAATCATGAATCGAATCATGAATCATGAATCATGAATCATGAATCATGAATCATGATTTGAATCATGAAACATGAATCATGAATCATAAATTGATTCATTAATCATGAATTAAATCATGAATCATGAATCATGAATCATGAATCATGAATTGAATCATAAATCATGAATCATAAATTGATTCATGAATCATGAATTGAATCATGAATTGAATCATGAATCATAAATCATAAATTGAATCATGAATCATGAATCATGAATTGAAACATGAATCATGAATTGAATCATGAATCATGAATCATGAGTTGAATCATGAATCATGAATCGAATCATGAATCAAGATTCATGAATCGAATTATGAATCATGAATTGAATTATGAATCTTGAATCATGAATCATGAATTGAATCATGAATCATGAATTAAATCATGAATCATGAATCATGAATCATGAATCATGAATTGAATCATAAATCATGAATCATGAATCATGAATTGAATCATAAATCATGAATCATGAATCATAAATTGATTCATGAATCATGAATTGAATCATGAATTGAATCATGAATTGAATCATGAATTGAATCATGAATTGAATCATGAATCATTAATCATGAATTAAATCATAAATCATGAATCATGAATCATGAATCATGAATTGAATCATTAATCATGAATCATGAATCGAATCATAAATCATGAATTGAATCATGAATGATGAATCATGAATTGAATCATGAATCATGAATCATGAATTGAATCATGAATCATGAATCATGAATCGAATCATGAATCATGAATCGAGATTCATGAATCAAATCATGAATCATGAATTGAATCATGAATCTTGAATCATGAATCATGAATTGAATCATGAATCATGAATCGAATCATGAATCATGAATCATGAATCAAGAATCATGAATTGAATCATGAAACATGAATCATGAATTGAATCATGAATCATGAATCGAATCATGAATCATGAATTGAATCATGAATTAAATCATGAATCATGAATCGAATCATGAATCATGAATCATGAATCATGAATTGAATCATGAAACATGAATCATGAATTGAATCATGAATCATGAATCGAATCATGAATTGAATCATGAATTGAATCATGAATCATGAATTGAATCATAATTGAATCATGAATTGAATCGTGAATTGAATCACTAATCATGAATCATGAATCGAATCATGAATCATGAATCATGAATTGAATCATGAATCAAGAATCATAAATCGAATCATGAATCATGAAATGAATCAGGAATCGAATCATGAATTGAATCATGAATCATGAATTGAATCATCAATCATGAAGCATGAATCATGAATTGAATCATGAATCATGAATTATGAATTGAATCTTGAATCATGAATCATGAATCGAATCATAAATCATGAATCAAGAATCATGATTCGAATCATGAATCATGAATTGAATCATGAATCATGAATCATGAATCATGAATTGAATCATGAATCATGAATCATGAATCGAATCATGAATCTTGAATTGAATCATAATTTTAATCATGAATCATGAATCTTGAATTGAATCATGAATCATGAATCATGAATTGAATTTATGAATCATGAATCATAAATCGAATCATGAATCATAAATTGAATCAGGAATCGAATCATGAATTGAATCATGAATCATTTATTGAATCATGAATCATAAATCATGAATCATGAATTGAATCATTAATAAAGAATCATGAATCGAATCATGAATCATGAATCATGAATCATGAATCATGAATCATGATTTGAATCATGAATCATGAATCATGAATCATAAATTGATTCATGAATCATGAATTGAATCATGAATCATGAATCATGAATCATGAATCATGAATCATGAATCATAAATTGATTTATGAATCATGAATTGAATCATGAATTAAATCATGAATCATAAATCATGAATTGAATTATTAATCATGAATCATGAATTGAACCATGAATCATGAATTGAATCATGAATCATGAATCATGAATTGAATCATGAATCATGAATCGAATCATGAATCAAGATTCATGAATCGAATCATGAATCATGAATTGAATTATGAATCTTGAATCATGAATCATGAATTGAATCATGAATCATGAATCGAATCATGAATCATGAATCATGAATCATGAATTGAATCATAGATCATGAATCATGAATTGAATCATGAATCATGAATCGAATCATGAATCATGAATCATGAATCATGAATTGAATCATTAATCATGAATTGAATCATGAATCATGAATCGAATCATGAATCATGAATAAAATCATGAAATGAATCATGAATCATGAATCGAATCATGCATCATGAATTGAATCATGAAATGAATCATGAATCATGAATTGAATCATGAATTGAATCATGAATTGAATCATTAATCATGAATCATGAATTGAATCATGAATCATGAATCATGAATTGAATCATAAATCAAGAATCATAAATTGAATCATGAATCATGAAATGAATCAGGAATCGAATAATGAATTGAATCATGAATCATGAATTGAATCATGAATCATGAATCATTAATCATGAATTGAATCATGAATCATGAATTATGAATTGAATCTTGAATCATGAATCATGAATCAAATCATGAATCATGAATCAAGAATCATGAATTGAATCATGAATCGAATCATGAATCATGAATCATGAATCATGAATTGAATCATGAATCATGAATTGAATCATGAATTGAATCATGAATCGAATCATGAATCGAATCATGAATCATGAATCGAACAATGAATCATGAATCGAATCATGAATCTTGAATTGAATCATGAATCGAATCATGAATCATGAATCATGAATTGAATCATGAATCGAATCATGAATCATGAAATGAATCATGAATCATGAATCATGAATCATGAATTGAATCATGAATCATGAATTATGAATCATGAATTGAATCATTAATCATGAATCATGAATCAAATCATAAATCATGAATCATGAATCAAATCATGAATGATGAATCATGAATTGAATTATGAATCTTGAATCATGAATCATGAATTGAATCATGAATCATGAATCGAATCATGAATCATGAATCATGAATCATGAATTGAATCATAGATCATGAATCATGAATTGAATCATGAATCATGAATCGAATCATGAATCATGAATCATGAATCATGAATTGAATCATGAATCATGAATTGAATCATGAATCATGAATCGAATCATGAATCATGAATTGAATCATGAAATGAATCATGAATCATGAATCGAATCATGAATCATGAATTGAATCATGAAATGAATCATGAATCATGAATTGAATCATGAATTGAATCATGAATTGAATCATTAATCATGAATCATGAATTGAATTATGAATCATGAATCATGAATTGAATCATAAATCAAGAATCATAAATCGAATCATGAATCATGAAATGAATCAGGAATCGAATAATGAATTGAATCATGAATCATGAATTGAATCATCAATCATGAATCATTAATCATGAATTGAATCATGAATCATGAATTATGAATTCAATCTTGAATCATGAATCATGAATCAAATCATGAATCATGAATCAAAATCATGAATTGAATCATGAATCGAATCATGAATCATGAATCATGAATCATGAATTGAATCATGAATAATGAATTGAATCATGAATCGAATCATGAATCATGAATTGAATCAAGAATCATGAATCATGAATCATGAATTGAATCATGAATCATGAATCATGAATTGAATCATGAATCATGAATCATGAATCGAATCATGAATCATGAATCATGAATTGAATCATGAATTGAATCATGAATCGAATCATGAATCGAATCATGAATCATGAATCGAACAATGAATCATGAATCGAATCATGAATCTTGAATTGAATCATGAATCGAATCATGAATCATGAATCATGAATTGAATCATGAATTGAATCATGAATCGAATCATGAATCATGAAATGAATCATGAATCATGAATCATGAATCATGAATTGAATCATGAATCATGAATTATGAATCATGAATTGAATCATTAATCATGAATCATGAATCAAATCATAAATCATGAATCATGAATCAAATCATGAATGATGAATCATGAATTGAATTATGAATCTTGAATCATGAATCATGAATTGAATCATGAATCATGAATCGAATCATGAATCATGAATCATGAATCATGAATTGAATCATAGATCATGAATCATGAATTGAATCATGAATCATGAATCGAATCATGAATCATGAATCATGAATCATGAATTGAATCATGAATCATGAATTGAATCATGAATCATGAATCGAATCATGAATCATGAATTGAATCATGAAATGAATCATGAATCATGAATCGAATCATGAATCATGAATTGAATCATGAAATGAATCATGAATCATGAATTGAATCATGAATTGAATCATGAATTGAATCATTAATCATGAATCATGAATTGAATCATGAATCATGAATCATGAATTGAATCATAAATCAAGAATCATAAATCGAATCATGAATCATGAAATGAATCAGGAATCGAATAATGAATTGAATCATGAATCATGAATTGAATCATCAATCATGAATCATTAATCATGAATTGAATCATGAATCATGAATTATGAATTCAATCTTGAATCATGAATCATGAATCAAAAATCATGAATTGAATCATGAATCGAATCATGAATCATGAATCATGAATCATGAATTGAATTATGAATCATGAATTGAATCATGAATCGAATCATGAATCATGAATTGAATCAAGAATCATGAATCATGAATCATGAATTGAATCATGAATCATGAATCATGAATTGAATCATGAATCATGAATCATGAATCGAATCATGAATCATGAATCATGAATTGAATCATGAATTGAATCATGAATCGAATCATGAATCGAATCATGAATCATGAATCGAACAATGAATCATGAATCGAATCATGAATCTTGAATTGAATCATGAATCGAATCATGAATCATGAATCATGAATTGAATCATGAATTGAATCATGAATCGAATCATGAATCATGAAATGAATCATGAATCATGAATCATGAATCATGAATCATGAATTGAATCATGAATCATGAATTATGAATCATGAATTGAATCATTAATCATGAATCATGAATCAAATCATAAATCATGAATCATGAATCAAATCATGAATGATGAATCATGAATTGAATCATGAATCATGAATCATAAATCGAATCATGAATCATGAATTGAATCAGGAATCGAATCATGAATTGAATCATGAATCATGAATTGAATCATGAATCATAAATCATGAATCATGAATTAAATCATGAATCATGAATTGAATCATGAATCATGAATCAAATCAGGAATCATGAATCATGAATTGAATCATGAATCATGAATCATGAATCATAAATTGATTCATGAATCATGAATTGAATCATGAATTGAATCATGAATCATTAATCATGAATTAAATCATGAATCATAAATCATGAATCATGAATCATGAATCAGGAATCATGAATTGAATCATAAATCATGAATCATGAATCATGAATTGAATCATAAATCATGAATCATGAATCATAAATTGATTCATGAATCATGAATTGAATCATGAATAGAATCTTGAATCATTAATCATGAATTAAATCATGAATCATGAATCATGAATCATGAATCATGAATTGAATCATGAATCATGAATCATGAATCGAATCATAAATCATGAATTGAATCATGAATCATGAATTGAATCATGAATCATGAATCATGAATTGAATCATGAATCATGATTAATGAATCAAATCATGAATCATGAATCAAGATTAATGAATCGAATCATGAATCATGAATTGAATCATGAATCTGTAATCATGAATCATGAATTGAATCCTGAATCATGAATCGAATCATGAATCATGAATCATGAATTGAATCAAGAAACATGAATCATGAATTGAATCATGAATTGAATCATGAATCAAATCATGAATCATGAATTATGAATTGAATCTTGAATCATGAATCATGAATCGAATCATGAATCATGAATCAAGAATCATGAATCAAATCATGAATCATGAATTGAATCATGAATCATGAATCATGAATTGAATCATGAATTATGAATCATGAATCATGAATCATGAATTGAATCATGAATCATGAATTGAATCATGAATTATGAATCATGAATCATGAATCATGAATTGAATCATGAATCATGAATCGAATCATGAATCATGAATTGAATCATGAAATGAATCATGAATCATGAATCGAATCATGAATCATGAATTGAATCATGAAATGAATCATGAATCATGAATTGAATCATGAATTGAATCATGAATTGAATCATTAATCATGAATCATGAATTGAATCATGAATCATGAATCATGAATTGAATCATAAATCAAGAATCATAAATCGAATCATGATCATGAAATGAATCAGGAATCGAATAATGAATTGAATCATGAATCATGAATTGAATCATCAATCATGAATCATTAATCATGAATTGAATCATGAATCATGAATTATGAATTCAATCTTGAATCATGAATCATGAATCAAATCATGAATCATGAATCAAAAATCATGAATTGAATCATGAATCGAATCATGAATCATGAATCATGAATCATGAATTGAATCATGAATCATGAATTGAATCATGAATCGAATCATGAATCATGAATTGAATCAAGAATCATGAATCATGAATCATGAATTGAATCATGAATCATGAATCATGAATTGAATCATGAATTGAATCATGAATCGAATCATGAATCGAATCATGAATCATGAATCGAACAATGAATCATGAATCGAATCATGAATCTTGAATTGAATCATGAATCGAATCATGAATCATGAATCATGAATTGAATCATGAATTGAATCATGAATCGAATCATGAATCATGAAATGAATCATGAATCATGAATCATGAATCATGAATCATGAATCATGAATTGAATCATGAATCATGAATTATGAATCATGAATTGAATCATTAATCATGAATCATGAATCAAATCATAAATCATGAATCATGAATCAAATCATGAATGATGAATCATGAATTGAATCATGAATCATGAATCATAAATCGAATCATGAATCATGAATTGAATCAGGAATCGAATCATGAATTGAATCATGAATCATGAATTGAATCATGAATCATAAATCATGAATCATGAATTAAATCATGAATCATGAATTGAATCATGAATCATGAATCAAATCAGGAATCATGAATCATGAATTGAATCATGAATCATGAATCATGAATCATAAATTGATTCATGAATCATGAATTGAATCATGAATTGAATCATGAATCATTAATCATGAATTAAATCATGAATCATAAATCATGAATCATGAATCATGAATCAGGAATCATGAATTGAATCATAAATCATGAATCATGAATCATGAATTGAATCATAAATCATGAATCATGAATCATAAATTGATTCATGAATCATGAATTGAATCATGAATTGAATCTTGAATCATTAATCATAATTTAAATCATGAATCATGAATCATGAATCATGAATTGAATCATGAATCATGAATCATGAATCGAATCATAAATCATGAATTGAATCATGAATCATGAATTGAATCATGAATCATGAATCATGAATTGAATCATGAATCATGATTAATGAATCAAATCATGAATCATGAATCAAGATTAATGAATCGAATCATGAATCATGAATTGAATCATGAATCTGTAATCATGAATCATGAATTGAATCCTGAATCATGAATCGAATCATGAATCATGAATCATGAATCATGAATTGAATCAAGAAACATGAATCATGAATTGAATCATGAATTGAATCATGAATCAAATCATGAATCATGAATTATGAATTGAATCTTGAATCATGAATCATGAATCGAATCATGAATCATGAATCAAGAATCATGAATCAAATCATGAATCATGAATTGAATCATGAATCATGAATCATGAATTGAATCATGAATTATGAATCATGAATCATGAATCATGAATTGAATCATGAATCATGAATTGAATCATGAATCATGAATAATGAATCATGAATTGAATCATGAATCATAAATCATGAATCAAATCACGAATCATGAATTGAATCATGAATCATGAATCATGAATTGAATCATGAATCATGAATCATGAATCGAATCTTGATTCATGAATCAAGATTCATGAATCGAATCATGAATCATGAATTGAATCATGAATCTTGAATCATGAATCATGAATTGAATCATAATTCATGAATCAAATCATGAATCATGAATCATGAATTGAATCATAATCATGAATTGAATCATCAATCATGAATCGAATCATGAATCATGAATTGAATCATAAATCATGAATCGAATCATGAATCATGAATTGAATCATGAAATGAATCATGAATCATGAATTGAATCATGAATTGAATCATGAATTGAATCATGAATCATGAATTGAATCATGAATCATGAATTAAATCATGAATCAAGAATCATAAATCGAATCTTGAATCATGAAATGAATCAGGAGTCGAATCATTAATTGAATCATGAATCATGAATCGAATCATGAATCATGAATCGAATCATGAATCATGAATTATAAATTAAATCATGAATTGAATCATGAATCATAAATCAAGACATGAACCATGAATTGAATCATGAATCATAAATCATGAATCAAATCATGAATCATGAATCATGAATCATGAATCATGAATCATGAATTAAATCATAAATCATGAATTGAATCTTGAATCATGAATCATGAATTGAATCATGAATTGAATCATGAATCATGAATCATGAATTGAATCATGAATTGAATCATGAATCATGAATAATGAATTGAATTATGAATCATGAATCATGAATCATGAATCGAATCATGAATCATGAATTGAATCATGAATCATGAATCATGAATTGAATCATGAATCAAGAATCATAAATCGAATCATGAAACATGAATTGAATCATGAATAATGAATCATTAATTGAATCATGAATCATGAATCATGAATTATGAATCATGAATTGAATTATGAATCATGGATCGAATCATGAATCATGAATTGAATCATGAATTGAATCATGAATTGAATCATTAATCATGAATCATGAATTGAATCATAATTTGAATCATGAATCATGAATTGAATCATGAATTTAATCATGAATTGAATCATTTATCATGAATCATGAATTGAATCATGAATCATGAATCATGAATTGAATTTATGAATCATGAATCATAAATCGAATCATGAATCATGAATTGAATCAGGAATCGAATCATGAATTGAATCATGAATCATGAATTGAATCATGAATCATAAATCATGAATCATGAATTGAATCATGAATCATGAATCATGAATTGAAATATGAATCATGAATCAAGAATCATGAATCGAATCATGAATCATGAATTAAATCATGAATAATGAATCATGAATTGAATCAAGAATCATGAATCATGAATTATGAATCCTGAATTGAATCATGAATCATGAATTATGAATTGAATCATGAATTGAATCATGAATCATGAATTGATTCATGAATCATGAATCATGAATTGAATCATGAATTATGAATTGAATCATGAATCATGAATCATGAATCGAATCATGATTCATGAATCAAGATTAATGAATCGAATTATGAATCATGAATTGAATCATGAATCTTGAATCATGAATCATGAATTGTATCATAATTCATGAATCAAATCATGAATCATGAATCATGAATCATGAATCATGAATCATGAATCATGAATTGAATCATAATCATGAATTGAATCATCAATCATGAATCAAATCATGAATCATGAATTGAATCATGAATCATGAATTGAATCATGAATCATGAATTGAATCATGAAATGTATCATGCATCATGAATTGAATCATAAATTGAATCATGAATTGAATCATGAATCATGAGTCATGAATTGAATCATGAATCATGAATTAAATCATGAATCAAGAATCATAAATCGAATCTTGAATCATGAAATGAATCAGGAATCGAATCATGAATTGAATCATGAATCATGAATCGAATCATGAATCATGAATCAAATCATGAATCATGAATTATGAATTGAATCATGAATTGAATCATGAATCATGAATTGAATCATGAATCATGAATTAAATTATGAATTGAATCATGAATCATGAATTGAATCATGAATCGAATCATAAATCATGAATTGAATCATGAATCATGAATTGAATCATGAATCATGAATTGAATCATGAATCATGAATCATGAATTGAATCATGAATCATGATTAATGAATCAAATCATAAATCATGAATCAAGATTCATGAATCGAATCATGAATCATGAATTGAATCATGAATCTGTAATCATGAATCATGAATTGAATCCTGAATCATGAATCGAATCATGAATCATGAATCATGAATTGAATCATGAATCATGAATTATGAATTGAATCTTGAATCATGAATCATGAATCGAATCATGAATCATGAATCAAGAATCATGAATCAAATCATGAATCATGAATTGAATCATGAATCATGAATCATGAATTGAATCATGCATCATGAATTATGAATTGAATCTTGAATCATGAATCATGAATTGAATCATGAATCATGAATTAATAATCATGAATCAAATCATGAATCATGAATTGAATCATGAATTATGAATCATGAATTGAATCATGAATCATTAATTGAATCATGAATCATGAATCATGAATCATGAATCATGAATTGAATCATGAATCATGAATCATGACTCGAATCATGAATCATGAATTGAATCATGAATCTTGAATTGAATCATGAATTGAATCATTTATCATGAATCATGAATTGAATCATACTTTGAATCATGAATCATGAATTGAATCATGAATCATGAATCGAATCATGAATCATGAATTGAATCATGAATTGTATCATGAATCGAATCATGAATCGAATCATGAATCATGAATCATGAATTGAATCATGAATCATGAATTATGAATTATGAATTTAATCATGAATCATGAATCATGAATTATGAATTGAATCATGAATTGAATCATGAATCATGAATTGATTCATGAATTATGAATTGAATCATGAATCATGAATCATGAATCGAATCATGATTCATGAATCAAGATTAATGAATCGAATTATGAATCATGAATTGAATCATGAATCTTGAATCATGAATCATGAATTGTATCATAATTCATGAATCAAATCATGAATCATGAATCATGAATCATGAATCATGAATCATGAATTGTATCATAATTCATGAATCAAATCATGAATCATGAATCATGAATCATGAATCATGAATTGAATCATAATCATGAATTGAATCATCAATCATGAATCATGAATCATGAATCATGAATCATGAATTGAATCATAATCATGAATTGAATCATCAATCATGAATCATGAATCATGAATCATGAATCATGAATTGAATCATGAATCATGAATTGAATCATGAAATGTATCATGAATCATGAATTGAATCATAAATTGAATCATGAATTGAATCATGAATCATGAGTCATGAATTGAATCATGAATCATGAATTAAATCATGAATCAAGAATCATAAATCGAATCTTGAATCATGAAATGAATCAGGAATCGAATCATGAATTGAATCATGAATCATGAACCGAATCATGAATCATGAATCGAATCATGAATCATGAATTATGAATTGAATCATAAATTGAATCATGAATCATGAATTGAATCATGAATTGAATCATGAATCATGAATCATGAATTGAATCATGAATCGAATCATAAATCATGAATTGAATCATGAATCATGAATTGAATCATGAATCATGAATTGAATCATGAATCATGAATCATGAATTGAATCATGAATCATGATTAATGAATCAAATCATGAATCATGAATCAAATCATGAATCATGAATCAAGATTCATGAATCGAATCATGAATCATGAATTGAATCATGAATCTGTAATCATGAATCATGAATTGAATCCTGAATCATGAATCGAATCATGAATCATGAATCATGAATCATGAATCATGAATTGACTCATGAAACATGAATCATGAATTTAATCATGAATCATGAATCAAGAATCATGAATCAAATCATGAATCATGAATTGAATCATAAATCATGAATCATGAATTGAATCATGAATCATGAATTATGAATTGAATCTTGAATCATGAATCATGAATTGAATCATGAATCATGAATTGAATCATGAATCATGAATCATGAATCATGACTCGAAATATGAATCATGAATTGAATCATGAATCTTGAATCATGAATTGAATCATAATTTGAATCATGAATCATGAATCATGAATTGAATCATGAATCATGAATCATGAATCGAATCATGAATCACGAATCATGAATTGAATCATGAATTGTATCATGAATCAAATCATGAATCATGAATCATGAATCATGAATCATGAATCATGAATCATGAATCATGAATTGAATCATGAATCATGAATTATGAATTATGAATTTAATCATGAATCATGAATCATGATTCATGAATTAAATCAGGATTCATAAATCAAATCATGAATCTTGAATTGAATAATGAATTGAATCATGAATCATGAATCATGAATCGAATAATGAATCATGATTTGAATCATGAATCATGAATCATGAATCGAATCATGAATCATGAATTGAATCATGAATTGAATCATAAATCATGATTCATAAATCATGAATCATGAATCATAAATTAAATCATGAATCATGAATCATGAATCATGAATTGAATCATGAATCATTAATTATGAATTAAATCATGAATCATGAATCATGAATTGAATCATGAATCATAAATCATGAATCAAATCATGAATCATGAATTGAATCATGAATCATGAATTGAATCATGAATCATGAATCATGAATCGAATCATGAATCATGAATTGAATCATGAATCTTGATTCATGAATCATGAATTGAATCATAATTCATGAATCAAATCATGAATCATGAATCATGAATTGAATCATAATCATGAATTGAATCATCAATCATGAATTGAATCATGAATCATGAATTGAATCATAAATCATGAATCGAATCATGAATCATGAATTGAATCATGAATTGAATCATGAATTGAATCATGAATCATGAATTGAATCATGAATCATGAATTAAATCATGAATCAAGAATCATAAATCGAATCTTGAATCATGAAATGAATCAGGATTCGAATCATGAATTGAATCATGAATCATGAATCGAATCATGAATCATGAATTATGAATTAAATCATGAATTGAATCATGAATCATGAATCAAGACATGAATCATGAATTGAATCATGAATCATAAATCATGAATCGAATCATGAATCAGGAATCATAAATTGAATCATGAATCATGAATCATGAATCAAATCATGAATCATGAATCATGAATCATGAATCATGAATTAAATCATAAATCATGAATTGAATCTTGAATCATGAATCATGAATTGAATCATGAATTGAATCATGAATTGAATCATGAATCATGAATCATGAATTGAATCATGAATCATTAATCATGAATTGAATCATGAATCATGAATAATGAATCGAATCATGAATCATGAATTTAATCATGAATCATGAATCATGAATTGAATCATGAATCAAGAATCATAAATCGAATCATGAAACATGAATTGAATCATGAATCATGAATAATGAATCGAATCATGAATCATTAATTGAATCATGAATTATGAATCATGAATTGAATTATGAATCGTGGATCGAATCATGAATAATGAATTGAATCATGAATTGAATCTTGAATTGAATTATTAATCATGAATCATGAATTGAATCATAATTTGAATCATGAATCAGGAATTGAATCATGAATTTAATCATGAATTGAATCATTAATCATGAATCATGAATTGAATTTATGAATCATGAATCATAAATCGAATCATGAATCATGAATTGAATCAGGAATCGAATCATGAATTGAATCATGAATCATGAATTGAATCATGAATCATAAATCATGAATCATGAATTGAATCATGAATCATGAATCATGAATTGAATCATGAATCATGAATCAAGAATCATGAATCGAATCATGAATCATGAATTAAATCATGAATAATGAATCATGAATTGAATCATGAATCATGAATCATGAATTATAAATCCTGAATTGAATCATGAATCATGAATTATGAATTGAATCATGAATTGAATCATGAATCATGAATTGATTCATGAATCATGAATCATGAATTGAATCATGAATTATGAATTGAATCATGAATCATGAATCATGAATTGAATCATGAATCATGAATCATGAATCGAATAATGATTCATGAATCAAGATTAATGAATCGAATTATGAATCATGAATTGAATCATGAATCTTGAATCATGAATCATGAATTGTATCATAATTCATGAATCAAATCATGAATCATGAATTGTATCATGAATCATTAATTGAATCATGAATCATGAATTGAATCATGAAATGTATCATGAATCTTGAATTGAATCATAAATTGAATCATGAATTGAATCATGAATCATGAGTCATGAATTGAATCATGAATCATGAATTAAATCATGAATCAAGAATCATAAATCGAATCTTGAATCATGAAATGAATCAGGAAACGAATCATGAATTGAATCATGAATCATGAATCGAATCATGAATCATTAATCGAATCACGAATCATGAATTATGAATTGAATCATGAATTGAATCATGAATCATGAATTGAATCATGAATCATGAATTAAATTATGAATTGAATCATGAATCATGAATCATGAATTGAATCATGAATCATCAATCACAAATTGTATCAGGAATCATGAATCAGGAATTGAATCATGAATTGAATCATGAATCATGACTCGAATCATGAATCATGAATTGAATCATGAATCTTGAATTGAATCATGAATTGAATCATTTATCATGAATCATGAATTGAATCATAATTTGAATCATGAATCATGAATCATGAATTGAATCATGAATCATGAATCATGAATCATGAATCATGAATCGAATCATGAATCACGAATCATGAATTGAATCATGAATTGTATCATGAATCAAATCATGAATCATGAATCATGAATCATGAATTGAATCATGAATCATGAATTATGAATTATGAATTTAATCATGAATCATGTATCATGATTCATGAATTAAATCAGGATTCATGAATCAAATCATGAATCTTGAATTGAATCATGAATTGAATCATGAATCATGAATCATGAATCGAATAATGAATCATGATTTGAATCATGAATCATGAATCATGAATCGAATCATGAATCATGAATTGAATCATGAATTGAATCATAAATCATGATTCATAAATCATGAATTATGAATCATAAATTGATTCATGAATCATGAATTGAATCATGAATTGAATCATGAATCATTAATTATGAATTAAATCATGAATCATGAATCATGAATCATGAATTGAATCATGAATCATAAATCATGAATCAAATCATGAATCATGAATTGAATCATGAATCATGAATCATGAATTGAATCATGAATCATGAATCATGAATCGAATCATGAATCATGAATTGAATCATGAATCTTGATTCATGAATCATGAATTGAATCATAATCATGAATTGAATCATCAATCATGAATCGAATCATGAATCATGAATTGAATCATAAATCATGAATCGAATCATGAATCATGAATTGAATCATAAAATGAATCATGAATCATGAATTGAATCATGAATTGAATCATGAATTGAATCATGAATCATGAATTGAATCATGAATCATGAATTAAATCATGAATCAAGAATCATAAATCGAATCTTGAATCATGAAATGAATCAGGAATCGAATCATGAATTGAATCATGAATCATGAATCGAATCATGAATCATGAATCGAATCATGAATCATGAATTATGAATTAAATCATGAATTGAATCATGAATCATGAATCAAGACATGAATCATGAATTGAATCATGAATCATAAATCATGAATCGAATCATGAATCAGGAATCATAAATTGAATCATGAATCATGAATCAAATCATGAATCATGAATCATGAATCATGAATCATGAATTAAATCATAAATCATGAATTGAATCTTGAATCATGAATCATGAATTGAATCATGAATTGAATCATGAATCATGAATCATGAATTGAATCATGAATTGAATCATGAATCATTAATCATGAATTGAATCATGAATCATGAATAATGAATCGAATCATGAATCATGAATTGAATCATGAATCATGAATGATGAATTGAATCATGAATCAAGAATCATAAATCGAATCATGAAACATGAATTGAATCATGAATAATAAATCATTAATTGAATCATGAATCATGAATCATGAATCATGAATCATGAATCATGAATCATGAATTGAATTATGAATCATGGATCGAATCATGAATAATGAATTGAATCATGAATTGAATCATGAATTGAATCATTAATCATGAATCATGAATTGAATCATAATTTGAAACATGAATCATGAATTGAATCATGAATTTAATCATGAATTGAATAATTAATCATGAATCATGAATTGAATTGATGAATCATGAATCATAAATCGAATCATGAATCATGAACTGAATCTGGAATCGAATCATGAATTGAATCATGAATCATGAATTGAATCATGAATCATAAATCACGAATCATGAATTGAATCATGAATCATGAATTGAATCATGAATCATGAATCATGAATCATGAATCATGAATCGAATCATGAATCACGAATCATGAATTGAATCATGAATTGTATCATGAATCAAATCATGAATCATGAATCATGAATCATGAATTGAATCATGAATCATGAATTATGAATTATGAATTTAATCATGAATCATGTATCATGATTCATGAATTAAATCAGGATTCATGAATCAAATCATGAATCTTGAATTGAATCATGAATTGAATCATGAATCATGAATCATGAATCGAATAATGAATCATGATTTGAATCATGAATCATGAATCATGAATCGAATCATGAATCATGAATTGAATCATGAATTGAATCATAAATCATGATTCACAAATCATGAATTATGAATCATAAATTGATTCATGAATCATGAATTGAATCATGAATTGAATCATGAAATCATTAATTATGA
>NW_027446664.1:0-49074 GCF_038048845.1 Mixophyes fleayi | reverse complement strand
TAGACATTCACATAAGCAGCTCTCATCATCATCATTTATGGCATAAGACTTCTTTAATTATACTAAGTTTTTGAGCAGGTCTGCATTATACTTAATTATATAAGGGAGATGTACTTTTAGTAAAAAGTAGCTCTCCAATTTCAAAAGTACATCAACGTAGTATTAATACTTAGATTTAAAGATGTTCTGGGATAAATGAAATACATTCCCAGCAGCCATCTCCCTTTGCCTCTATCTTATTGCATATTTTGTCCTAATGTGCTTTCATATTTACATGTCACCATGTTTCCATTGGCTAGTACCTTAAAGTCAGATGTCTGTCAAGCAAACTGACCAGTGACAGAATTGCTTTGTGAGGTTTACATCTTTATGACATAAAATGCTTCACATGAAAAATGCAGTTCATTGTCAAAAATCAGCTATATTAGGAGAGTGAGAATTGTGTTTTAGCATCAATTACACACTAAATATGCTGTCATTGTGTATTTTTAATGGATGTCTTTCAGTTTTAAAGATAGACAGACCGATAGAAAGATAGAAAGATAGATAGATAGATAGATAGATAGATAGATAGATAGATAGATAGATAGATAGATAGATAGATAGACAGACAGACAGACTGATTTCAACTGGAAGCAGTGCTTACATATTGCTTAATTTTTGGTGGTTATTAAATAGTATGGGTAGGCAAGAAAAGTGCATATATCTTTTATTAGCAGAAACTTACCCAAATGCGCTCTTGCATATTTAAGGCATTCAAAGTAATAATATTTCACAGCATTAATACAGTTATGTACTAGACTGGACAATGGTAAGCAGAGCCAGTACTTATATCAACAATGGCCTTATCTGTGTGAAGTTTGTATGTTCTCCCTGTGTTTGCGTGGGTTTCCTCCGGGTGCTGTGGTTTCCTCCCACACTCCAAAAAACATACTGTTAGGTTAATTGGCTGCTATCAAAATTGACCCTAGTCTCTCCCTCTCTGTCTGTGTGTGAGTGTGTGTCTATATTAGGGAATTTAGACTGTAAGCTCCAATAGGGTAGGGACTGATGTGAATGGGTTCTCTGTACAGCGCTGCGCTATTAGTGACACTATATAAATAAATGATAATGAGGATGATGATGATATGTGTTTACTATGCCTATACACATAGCCAGCTTTCACACTTGATTGGCAGATTAATGCATCATTATTGCTAAGTTTGATAACAGTTGTCTAATACAGTGACACTGGTAGAGAAAACCACTATAGACATTCACATAAGCAGCTCTCATCATCATCATTTATGGCATAAGACTTCTTTAATTATACTAAGTTTTTGAGCAGGTCTGCATTATACTTAATTATATAAGGGAGATGTACTTTTAGTAAAAAGTAGCTCTCCAATTTCAAAAGTACATCAACGTAGTATTAATACTTAGATTTAAAGATGTTCTGGGATAAATGAAATACATTCCAGCAGCCATCTCCCTTTGCCTCTATCTTATTGCATATTTTGTCCTAATGTGCTTTCATATTTACATGTCACCATGTTTCCATTGGCTAGTACCTTAAAGTCAGATGTCTGTCAAGCAAACTGACCAGTGACAGAATTGCTTTGTGAGGTTTACATCTTTATGACATCAAATGCTTCACATGAAAAATGCAGTTCATTGTCAAAAATCAGCTATATTAGGAGAGTGAGAATTGTGTTTTAGCATCAATTACACACTAAATATGCTGTCATTGTGTATTTTTAATGGATGTCTTTCAGTTTTAAAGATAGACAGACCGATAGAAAGATAGAAAGATAGATAGATAGATAGATAGATAGATAGATAGATAGATAGATAGATAGATAGATAGATAGATAGACAGACAGACAGACTGATTTCAACTGGAAGCAGTGCTTACATATTGCTTAATTTTTGGTGGTTATTAAATAGTATGGGTAGGCAAGAAAAGTGCATATATCTTTTATTAGCAGAAACTTACCAAATGCGCTCTTGCATATTTAAGGCATTCAAAGTAATAATATTTCACAGCATTAATACAGTTATGTACTAGACTGGACAATGGTAAGCAGAGCCAGTACTTATATCAACAATGGCCTTATCTGTGTGAAGTTTGTATGTTCTCCTGTGTTTGCGTGGGTTTCCTCCGGGTGCTGTGGTTTCCTCCCACACTCCAAAAAACATACTGTTAGGTTAATTGGCTGCTATCAAAATTGACCCTAGTCTCTCCCTCTCTGTCTGTGTGTGAGTGTGTGTCTATATTAGGGAATTTAGACTGTAAGCTCCAATAGGGTAGGGACTGATGTGAATGGGTTCTCTGTACAGCGCTGCGCTATTAGTGACACTATATAAATAAATGATAATGAGGATGATGATGATATGTGTTTACTATGCCTATACACATAGCCAGCTTTCACACTTGATTGGCAGATTAATGCATCATTATTGCTAAGTTTGATAACAGTTGTCTAATACAGTGACACTGGTAGAGAAAACCACTATAGACATTCACATAAGCAGCTCTCATCATCATCATTTATGGCATAAGACTTCTTTAATTATACTAAGTTTTTGAGCAGGTCTGCATTATACTTAATTATATAAGGGAGATGTACTTTTAGTAAAAAGTAGCTCTCCAATTTCAAAAGTACATCAACGTAGTATTAATACTTAGATTTAAAGATGTTCTGGGATAAATGAAATACATTCCCAGCAGCCATCTCCCTTTGCCTCTATCTTATTGCATATTTTGTCCTAATGTGCTTTCATATTTACATGTCACCATGTTTCCATTGGCTAGTACCTTAAAGTCAGATGTCTGTCAAGCAAACTGACCAGTGACAGAATTGCTTTGTGAGGTTTACATCTTTATGACATCAAATGCTTCACATGAAAAATGCAGTTCATTGTCAAAAATCAGCTATATTAGGAGAGTGAGAATTGTGTTTTAGCATCAATTACACACTAAATATGCTGTCGTTGTGTATTTTTAATGGATGTCTTTCAGTTTTAAAGATAGACAGACCGATAGAAAGATAGAAAGATAGATAGATAGATAGATAGATAGATAGATAGACAGACAGACAGACTGATTTCAACTGGAAGCAGTGCTTACATATTGCTTAATTTTGGTGGTTATTAAATAGTATGGGTAGGCAAGAAAAGTGCATATATCTTTTATTAGCAGAAACTTACCCAAATGCGCTCTTGCATATTTAAGGCATTCAAAGTAATAATATTTCACAGCATTAATACAGTTATGTACTAGACTGGACAATGGTAAGCAGAGCCAGTACTTATATCAACAATGGCCTTATCTGTGTGAAGTTTGTATGTTCACCCTGTGTTTGCGTGGGTTTCCTCCGGGTGCTGTGGTTTCCTCCCACACTCCAAAAAACATACTGTTAGGTTAATTGGCTGCTATCAAAATTGACCCTAGTCTCTCCCTCTCTGTCTGTGTGTGAGTGTGTGTCTATATTAGGGAATTTAGACTGTAAGCTCCAATAGGGTAGGGACTGATGTGAATGGGTTCTCTGTACAGCGCTGCGCTATTAGTGACACTATATAAATAAATGATAATGAGGATGATGATGATATGTGTTTACTATGCCTATACACATAGCCAGCTTTCACACTTGATTGGCAGATTAATGCATCATTATTGCTAAGTTTGATAACAGTTGTCTAATACAGTGACACTGGTAGAGAAAACCACTATAGACATTCACATAAGCAGCTCTCATCATCATCATTTATGGCATAAGACTTCTTTAATTATACTAAGTTTTTGAGCAGGTCTGCATTATACTTAATTATATAAGGGAGATGTACTTTTAGTAAAAAGTAGCTCTCCAATTTCAAAAGTACATCAACGTAGTATTAATACTTAGATTTAAAGATGTTCTGGATAAATGAAATACATTCCAGCAGCCATCTCCCTTTGCCTCTATCTTATTGCATATTTTGTCCTAATGTGCTTTCATATTTACATGTCACCATGTTTCCATTGGCTAGTACCTTAAAGTCAGATGTCTGTCAAGCAAACTGACCAGTGACAGAATTGCTTTGTGAGGTTTACATCTTTATGACATCAAATGCTTCACATGAAAAATGCAGTTCATTGTCAAAAAATCAGCTATATTAGGAGAGTGAGAATTGTGTTTTAGCATCAATTACACACTAAATATGCTGTCATTGTGTATTTTTAATGGATGTCTTTCAGTTTTAAAGATAGACAGACCGATAGAAAGATAGAAAGATAGATAGATAGATAGATAGATAGATAGATAGACAGACAGACAGACTGATTTCAACTGGAAGCAGTGCTTACATATTGCTTAATTTTTGGTGGTTATTAAATAGTATGGGTAGGCAAGAAAAGTGCATATATCTTTTATTAGCAGAAACTTACCCAAATGCGCTCTTGCATATTTAAGGCATTCAAAGTAATAATATTTCACAGCATTAATACAGTTATGTACTAGACTGGACAATGGTAAGCAGAGCCAGTACTTATATCAACAATGGCCTTATCTGTGTGAAGTTTGTATGTTCACCCTGTGTTTGCGTGGGTTTCCTCCGGGTGCTGTGGTTTCCTCCCACACTCCAAAAAACATACTGTTAGGTTAATTGGCTGCTATCAAAATTGACCCTAGTCTCTCCCTCTCTGTCTGTGTGTGAGTGTGTGTCTATATTAGGGAATTTAGACTGTAAGCTCCAATAGGGTAGGGACTGATGTGAATGGGTTCTCTGTACAGCGCTGCGCTATTAGTGACACTATATAAATAAATGATAATGAGGATGATGATGATATGTGTTTACTATGCCTATACACATAGCCAGCTTTCACACTTGATTGGCAGATTAATGCATCATTATTGCTAAGTTTGATAACAGTTGTCTAATACAGTGACACTGGTAGAGAAAACCACTATAGACATTCACATAAGCAGCTCTCATCATCATCATTTATGGCATAAGACTTCTTTAATTATACTAAGTTTTTGAGCAGGTCTGCATTATACTTAATTATATAAGGGAGATGTACTTTTAGTAAAAAGTAGCTCTCCAATTTCAAAAGTACATCAACGTAGTATTAATACTTAGATTTAAAGATGTTCTGGGATAAATGAAATACATTCCCAGCAGCCATCTCCCTTTGCCTCTATCTTATTGCATATTTTGTCCTAATGTGCTTTCATATTTACATGTCACCATGTTTCCATTGGCTAGTACCTTAAAGTCAGATGTCTGTCAAGCAAACTGACCAGTGACAGAATTGCTTTGTGAGGTTTACATCTTTATGACATCAAATGCTTCACATGAAAAATGCAGTTCATTGTCAAAAATCAGCTATATTAGGAGAGTGAGAATTGTGTTTTAGCATCAATTACACACTAAATATGCTGTCATTGTGTATTTTTAATGGATGTCTTTCAGTTTTAAAGATAGACAGACCGATAGAAAGATAGAAAGATAGATAGATAGATAGATAGATAGATAGATAGATAGATAGATAGATAGATAGATAGACAGACAGACAGACTGATTTCAACTGGAAGCAGTGCTTACATATTGCTTAATTTTTGGTGGTTATTAAATAGTATGGGTAGGCAAGAAAAGTGCATATATCTTTTATTAGCAGAAACTTACCCAAATGCGCTCTTGCATATTTAAGGCATTCAAAGTAATAATATTTCACAGCATTAATACAGTTATGTACTAGACTGGACAATGGTAAGCAGAGCCAGTACTTATATCAACAATGGCCTTATCTGTGTGAAGTTTGTATGTTCTCCCTGTGTTTGCGTGGGTTTCCTCCGGGTGCTGTGGTTTCCTCCCACACTCCAAAAAACATACTGTTAGGTTAATTGGCTGCTATCAAAATTGACCCTAGTCTCTCCCTATCTGTCTGTGTGTGAGTGTGTGTCTATATTAGGGAATTTAGACTGTAAGCTCCAATAGGGTAGGGACTGATGTGAATGGGTTCTCTGTACAGCGCTGCGCTATTAGTGACACTATATAAATAAATGATAATGAGGATGATGATGATATGTGTTTACTATGCTAGCTATGTTTTACACATAGCCAGCTTCCACACTTGATTGGCAGATTAATGCATCATTATTGCTAAGTTTGATAACAGTTGTCTAATACAGTGACACTGGTAGAGAAAACCACTATAGACATTCACATAAGCAGCTCTCATCATCATCATTTATGGCATAAGACTTCTTTAATTATACTAAGTTTTTGAGCAGGTCTGCATTATACTTAATTATATAAGGGAGATGTACTTTTAGTAAAAAGTAGCTCTCCAATTTCAAAAGTACATCAACGTAGTATTAATACTTAGATTTAAAGATGTTCTGGGATAAATGAAATACATTCCCAGCAGCCATCTCCCTTTGCCTCTATCTTATTGCATATTTTGTCCTAATGTGCTTTCATATTTACATGTCACCATGTTTCCATTGGCTAGTACCTTAAAGTCAGATGTCTGTCAAGCAAACTGACCAGTGACAGAATTGCTTTGTGAGGTTTACATCTTTATGACATCAAATGCTTCACATGAAAAATGCAGTTCATTGTCAAAAATCAGCTATATTAGGAGAGTGAGAATTGTGTTTTAGCATCAATTACACACTAAATATGCTGTCATTGTGTATTTTTAATGGATGTCTTTCAGTTTTAAAGATAGACAGACCGATAGAAAGATAGAAAGATAGATAGATAGATAGATAGATAGATATATAGATAGATAGATAGATAGATAGATAGACAGACAGACAGACAGACTGATTTCAACTGGAAGCAGTGCTTACATATTGCTTAATTTTTGGTGGTTATTAAATAGTATGGGTAGGCAAGAAAAGTGCATATATCTTTTATTAGCAGAAACTTACCCAAATGCGCTCTTGCATATTTAAGGCATTCAAAGTAATAATATTTCACAGCATTAATACAGTTATGTACTAGACTGGACAATGGTAAGCAGAGCCAGTACTTATATCAACAATGGCCTTATCTGTGTGAAGTTTGTATGTTCTCCCTGTGTTTGCGTGGGTTTCCTCCGGGTGCTGTGGTTTCCTCCCACACTCCAAAAAACATACTGTTAGGTTAATTGGCTGCTATCAAAATTGACCCTAGTCTCTCCCTCTCTGTCTGTGTGTGAGTGTGTGTCTATATTAGGGAATTTAGACTGTAAGCTCCAATAGGGTAGGGACTGATGTGAATGGGTTCTCTGTACAGCGCTGCGCTATTAGTGACACTATATAAATAAATGATAATGAGGATGATGATGATATGTGTTTACTATGCCTATACACATAGCCAGCTTTCACACTTGATTGGCAGATTAATGCATCATTATTGCTAAGTTTGATAACAGTTGTCTAATACAGTGACACTGGTAGAGAAAACCACTATAGACATTCACATAAGCAGCTCTCATCATCATCATTTATGGCATAAGACTTCTTTAATTATACTAAGTTTTTGAGCAGGTCTGCATTATACTTAATTATATAAGGGAGATGTACTTTTAGTAAAAAGTAGCTCTCCAATTTCAAAAGTACATCAACGTAGTATTAATACTTAGATTTAAAGATGTTCTGGGATAAATGAAATACATTCCCAGCAGCCATCTCCCTTTGCCTCTATCTTATTGCATATTTTGTCCTAATGTGCTTTCATATTTACATGTCACCATGTTTCCATTGGCTAGTACCTTAAAGTCAGATGTCTGTCAAGCAAACTGACCAGTGACAGAATTGCTTTGTGAGGTTTACATCTTTATGACATCAAATGCTTCACATGAAAAATGCAGTTCATTGTCAAAAATCAGCTATATTAGGAGAGTGAGAATTGTGTTTTAGCATCAATTACACACTAAATATGCTGTCATTGTGTATTTTTAATGGATGTCTTTCAGTTTTAAAGATAGACAGACCGATAGAAAGATAGAAAGATAGATAGATAGATAGATAGATAGATAGATAGATAGATAGACAGACAGACAGACTGATTTCAACTGGAAGCAGTGCTTACATATTGCTTAATTTTTGGTGGTTATTAAATAGTATGGGTAGGCAAGAAAAGTGCATATATCTTTTATTAGCAGAAACTTACCCAAATGCGCTCTTGCATATTTAAGGCATTCAAAGTAATAATATTTCACAGCATTAATACAGTTATGTACTAGACTGGACAATGGTAAGCAGAGCCAGTACTTATATCAACAATGGCCTTATCTGTGTGAAGTTTGTATGTTCTCCCTGTGTTTGCGTGGGTTTCCTCCGGGTGCTGTGGTTTCCTCCCACACTCCAAAAAACATACTGTTAGGTTAATTGGCTGCTATCAAAATTGACCCTAGTCTCTCCCTCTCTGTCTGTGTGTGAGTGTGTGTCTATATTAGGGAATTTAGACTGTAAGCTCCAATAGGGTAGGGACTGATGTGAATGGGTTCTCTGTACAGCGCTGCGCTATTAGTGACACTATATAAATAAATGATAATGAGGATGATGATGATATGTGTTTACTATGCCTATACACATAGCCAGCTTTCACACTTGATTGGCAGATTAATGCATCATTATTGCTAAGTTTGATAACAGTTGTCTAATACAGTGACACTGGTAGAGAAAACCACTATAGACATTCACATAAGCAGCTCTCATCATCATCATTTATGGCATAAGACTTCTTTAATTATACTAAGTTTTTGAGCAGGTCTGCATTATACTTAATTATATAAGGGAGATGTACTTTTAGTAAAAAGTAGCTCTCCAATTTCAAAAGTACATCAACGTAGTATTAATACTTAGATTTAAAGATGTTCTGGGATAAATGAAATACATTCCCAGCAGCCATCTCCCTTTGCCTCTATCTTATTGCATATTTTGTCCTAATGTGCTTTCATATTTACATGTCACCATGTTTCCATTGGCTAGTACCTTAAAGTCAGATGTCTGTCAAGCAAACTGACCAGTGACAGAATTGCTTTGTGAGGTTTACATCTTTATGACATCAAATGCTTCACATGAAAAATGCAGTTCATTGTCAAAAATCAGCTATATTAGGAGAGTGAGAATTGTGTTTTAGCATCAATTACACACTAAATATGCTGTCATTGTGTATTTTTAATGGATGTCTTTCAGTTTTAAAGATAGACAGACCGATAGAAAGATAGAAAGATAGATAGATAGATAGATAGATAGATATATAGATAGATAGATAGATAGATAGATAGACAGACAGACAGACAGACTGATTTCAACTGGAAGCAGTGCTTACATATTGCTTAATTTTTGGTGGTTATTAAATAGTATGGGTAGGCAAGAAAAGTGCATATATCTTTTATTAGCAGAAACTTACCCAAATGCGCTCTTGCATATTTAAGGCATTCAAAGTAATAATATTTCACAGCATTAATACAGTTATGTACTAGACTGGACAATGGTAAGCAGAGCCAGTACTTATATCAACAATGGCCTTATCTGTGTGAAGTTTGTATGTTCTCCCTGTGTTTGCGTGGGTTTCCTCCGGGTGCTGTGGTTTCCTCCCACACTCCAAAAAACATACTGTTAGGTTAATTGGCTGCTATCAAAATTGACCCTAGTCTCTCCCTCTCTGTCTGTGTGTGAGTGTGTGTCTATATTAGGGAATTTAGACTGTAAGCTCCAATAGGGTAGGGACTGATGTGAATGGGTTCTCTGTACAGCGCTGCGCTATTAGTGACACTATATAAATAAATGATAATGAGGATGATGATGATATGTGTTTACTATGCCTATACACATAGCCAGCTTTCACACTTGATTGGCAGATTAATGCATCATTATTGCTAAGTTTGATAACAGTTGTCTAATACAGTGACACTGGTAGAGAAAACCACTATAGACATTCACATAAGCAGCTCTCATCATCATCATTTATGGCATAAGACTTCTTTAATTATACTAAGTTTTTGAGCAGGTCTGCATTATACTTAATTATATAAGGGAGATGTACTTTTAGTAAAAAGTAGCTCTCCAATTTCAAAAGTACATCAACGTAGTATTAATACTTAGATTTAAAGATGTTCTGGGATAAATGAAATACATTCCCAGCAGCCATCTCCCTTTGCCTCTATCTTATTGCATATTTTGTCCTAATGTGCTTTCATATTTACATGTCACCATGTTTCCATTGGCTAGTACCTTAAAGTCAGATGTCTGTCAAGCAAACTGACCAGTGACAGAATTGCTTTGTGAGGTTTACATCTTTATGACATCAAATGCTTCACATGAAAAATGCAGTTCATTGTCAAAAATCAGCTATATTAGGAGAGTGAGAATTGTGTTTTAGCATCAATTACACACTAAATATGCTGTCATTGTGTATTTTTAATGGATGTCTTTCAGTTTTAAAGATAGACAGACCGATAGAAAGATAGAAAGATAGATAGATAGATAGATAGATAGATAGATAGATAGATAGATAGATAGATAGACAGACAGACAGACTGATTTCAACTGGAAGCAGTGCTTACATATTGCTTAATTTTTGGTGGTTATTAAATAGTATGGGTAGGCAAGAAAAGTGCATATATCTTTTATTAGCAGAAACTTACCCAAATGCGCTCTTGCATATTTAAGGCATTCAAAGTAATAATATTTCACAGCATTAATACAGTTATGTACTAGACTGGACAATGGTAAGCAGAGCCAGTACTTATATCAACAATGGCCTTATCTGTGTGAAGTTTGTATGTTCTCCCTGTGTTTGCGTGGGTTTCCTCCGGGTGCTGTGGTTTCCTCCCACACTCCAAAAAACATACTGTTAGGTTAATTGGCTGCTATCAAAATTGACCCTAGTCTCTCCCTATCTGTCTGTGTGTGAGTGTGTGTCTATATTAGGGAATTTAGACTGTAAGCTCCAATAGGGTAGGGACTGATGTGAATGGGTTCTCTGTACAGCGCTGCGCTATTAGTGACACTATATAAATAAATGATAATGAGGATGATGATGATATGTGTTTACTATGCTAGCTATGTTTTACACATAGCCAGCTTCCACACTTGATTGGCAGATTAATGCATCATTATTGCTAAGTTTGATAACAGTTGTCTAATACAGTGACACTGGTAGAGAAAACCACTATAGACATTCACATAAGCAGCTCTCATCATCATCATTTATGGCATAAGACTTCTTTAATTATACTAAGTTTTTGAGCAGGTCTGCATTATACTTAATTATATAAGGGAGATGTACTTTTAGTAAAAAGTAGCTCTCCAATTTCAAAAGTACATCAACGTAGTATTAATACTTAGATTTAAAGATGTTCTGGGATAAATGAAATACATTCCCAGCAGCCATCTCCCTTTGCCTCTATCTTATTGCATATTTTGTCCTAATGTGCTTTCATATTTACATGTCACCATGTTTCCATTGGCTAGTACCTTAAAGTCAGATGTCTGTCAAGCAAACTGACCAGTGACAGAATTGCTTTGTGAGGTTTACATCTTTATGACATAAAATGCTTCACATGAAAAATGCAGTTCATTGTCAAAAATCAGCTATATTAGGAGAGTGAGAATTGTGTTTTAGCATCAATTACACACTAAATATGCTGTCATTGTGTATTTTTAATGGATGTCTTTCAGTTTTAAAGATAGACAGACCGATAGAAAGATAGAAAGATAGATAGATAGATAGATAGATAGATAGATAGATAGATAGATAGATAGATAGATAGATAGATAGATAGACAGACAGACAGACTGATTTCAACTGGAAGCAGTGCTTACATATTGCTTAATTTTTGGTGGTTATTAAATAGTATGGGTAGGCAAGAAAAGTGCATATATCTTTTATTAGCAGAAACTTACCCAAATGCGCTCTTGCATATTTAAGGCATTCAAAGTAATAATATTTCACAGCATTAATACAGTTATGTACTAGACTGGACAATGGTAAGCAGAGCCAGTACTTATATCAACAATGGCCTTATCTGTGTGAAGTTTGTATGTTCTCCCTGTGTTTGCGTGGGTTTCCTCCGGGTGCTGTGGTTTCCTCCCACACTCCAAAAAACATACTGTTAGGTTAATTGGCTGCTATCAAAATTGACCCTAGTCTCTCCCTCTCTGTCTGTGTGTGAGTGTGTGTCTATATTAGGGAATTTAGACTGTAAGCTCCAATAGGGTAGGGACTGATGTGAATGGGTTCTCTGTACAGCGCTGCGCTATTAGTGACACTATATAAATAAATGATAATGAGGATGATGATGATATGTGTTTACTATGCCTATACACATAGCCAGCTTTCACACTTGATTGGCAGATTAATGCATCATTATTGCTAAGTTTGATAACAGTTGTCTAATACAGTGACACTGGTAGAGAAAACCACTATAGACATTCACATAAGCAGCTCTCATCATCATCATTTATGGCATAAGACTTCTTTAATTATACTAAGTTTTTGAGCAGGTCTGCATTATACTTAATTATATAAGGGAGATGTACTTTTAGTAAAAAGTAGCTCTCCAATTTCAAAAGTACATCAACGTAGTATTAATACTTAGATTTAAAGATGTTCTGGGATAAATGAAATACATTCCCAGCAGCCATCTCCCTTTGCCTCTATCTTATTGCATATTTTGTCCTAATGTGCTTTCATATTTACATGTCACCATGTTTCCATTGGCTAGTACCTTAAAGTCAGATGTCTGTCAAGCAAACTGACCAGTGACAGAATTGCTTTGTGAGGTTTACATCTTTATGACATCAAATGCTTCACATGAAAAATGCAGTTCATTGTCAAAAATCAGCTATATTAGGAGAGTGAGAATTGTGTTTTAGCATCAATTACACACTAAATATGCTGTCATTGTGTATTTTTAATGGATGTCTTTCAGTTTTAAAGATAGACAGACCGATAGAAAGATAGAAAGATAGATAGATAGATAGATAGATAGATAGATAGACAGACAGACAGACTGATTTCAACTGGAAGCAGTGCTTACATATTGCTTAATTTTTGGTGGTTATTAAATAGTATGGGTAGGCAAGAAAAGTGCATATATCTTTTATTAGCAGAAACTTACCCAAATGCGCTCTTGCATATTTAAGGCATTCAAAGTAATAATATTTCACAGCATTAATACAGTTATGTACTAGACTGGACAATGGTAAGCAGAGCCAGTACTTATATCAACAATGGCCTTATCTGTGTGAAGTTTGTATGTTCACCCTGTGTTTGCGTGGGTTTCCTCCGGGTGCTGTGGTTTCCTCCCACACTCCAAAAAACATACTGTTAGGTTAATTGGCTGCTATCAAAATTGACCCTAGTCTCTCCCTCTCTGTCTGTGTGTGAGTGTGTGTCTATATTAGGGAATTTAGACTGTAAGCTCCAATAGGGTAGGGACTGATGTGAATGGGTTCTCTGTACAGCGCTGCGCTATTAGTGACACTATATAAATAAATGATAATGAGGATGATGATGATATGTGTTTACTATGCCTATACACATAGCCAGCTTTCACACTTGATTGGCAGATTAATGCATCATTATTGCTAAGTTTGATAACAGTTGTCTAATACAGTGACACTGGTAGAGAAAACCACTATAGACATTCACATAAGCAGCTCTCATCATCATCATTTATGGCATAAGACTTCTTTAATTATACTAAGTTTTTGAGCAGGTCTGCATTATACTTAATTATATAAGGGAGATGTACTTTTAGTAAAAAGTAGCTCTCCAATTTCAAAAGTACATCAACGTAGTATTAATACTTAGATTTAAAGATGTTCTGGGATAAATGAAATACATTCCCAGCAGCCATCTCCCTTTGCCTCTATCTTATTGCATATTTTGTCCTAATGTGCTTTCATATTTACATGTCACCATGTTTCCATTGGCTAGTACCTTAAAGTCAGATGTCTGTCAAGCAAACTGACCAGTGACAGAATTGCTTTGTGAGGTTTACATCTTTATGACATCAAATGCTTCACATGAAAAATGCAGTTCATTGTCAAAAATCAGCTATATTAGGAGAGTGAGAATTGTGTTTTAGCATCAATTACACACTAAATATGCTGTCATTGTGTATTTTTAATGGATGTCTTTCAGTTTTAAAGATAGACAGACCGATAGAAAGATAGAAAGATAGATAGATAGATAGATAGATAGATAGATAGATAGATAGATAGATAGATAGATAGATAGATAGACAGACAGACAGACTGATTTCAACTGGAAGCAGTGCTTACATATTGCTTAATTTTTGGTGGTTATTAAATAGTATGGGTAGGCAAGAAAAGTGCATATATCTTTTATTAGCAGAAACTTACCCAAATGCGCTCTTGCATATTTAAGGCATTCAAAGTAATAATATTTCACAGCATTAATACAGTTATGTACTAGACTGGACAATGGTAAGCAGAGCCAGTACTTATATCAACAATGGCCTTATCTGTGTGAAGTTTGTATGTTCTCCCTGTGTTTGCGTGGGTTTCCTCCGGGTGCTGTGGTTTCCTCCCACACTCCAAAAAACATACTGTTAGGTTAATTGGCTGCTATCAAAATTGACCCTAGTCTCTCCCTATCTGTCTGTGTGTGAGTGTGTGTCTATATTAGGGAATTTAGACTGTAAGCTCCAATAGGGTAGGGACTGATGTGAATGGGTTCTCTGTACAGCGCTGCGCTATTAGTGACACTATATAAATAAATGATAATGAGGATGATGATGATATGTGTTTACTATGCTAGCTATGTTTTACACATAGCCAGCTTCCACACTTGATTGGCAGATTAATGCATCATTATTGCTAAGTTTGATAACAGTTGTCTAATACAGTGACACTGGTAGAGAAAACCACTATAGACATTCACATAAGCAGCTCTCATCATCATCATTTATGGCATAAGACTTCTTTAATTATACTAAGTTTTTGAGCAGGTCTGCATTATACTTAATTATATAAGGGAGATGTACTTTTAGTAAAAAGTAGCTCTCCAATTTCAAAAGTACATCAACGTAGTATTAATACTTAGATTTAAAGATGTTCTGGGATAAATGAAATACATTCCCAGCAGCCATCTCCCTTTGCCTCTATCTTATTGCATATTTTGTCCTAATGTGCTTTCATATTTACATGTCACCATGTTTCCATTGGCTAGTACCTTAAAGTCAGATGTCTGTCAAGCAAACTGACCAGTGACAGAATTGCTTTGTGAGGTTTACATCTTTATGACATCAAATGCTTCACATGAAAAATGCAGTTCATTGTCAAAAATCAGCTATATTAGGAGAGTGAGAATTGTGTTTTAGCATCAATTACACACTAAATATGCTGTCATTGTGTATTTTTAATGGATGTCTTTCAGTTTTAAAGATAGACAGACCGATAGAAAGATAGAAAGATAGATAGATAGATAGATAGATAGATATATAGATAGATAGATAGATAGATAGATAGACAGACAGACAGACAGACTGATTTCAACTGGAAGCAGTGCTTACATATTGCTTAATTTTTGGTGGTTATTAAATAGTATGGGTAGGCAAGAAAAGTGCATATATCTTTTATTAGCAGAAACTTACCCAAATGCGCTCTTGCATATTTAAGGCATTCAAAGTAATAATATTTCACAGCATTAATACAGTTATGTACTAGACTGGACAATGGTAAGCAGAGCCAGTACTTATATCAACAATGGCCTTATCTGTGTGAAGTTTGTATGTTCTCCCTGTGTTTGCGTGGGTTTCCTCCGGGTGCTGTGGTTTCCTCCCACACTCCAAAAAACATACTGTTAGGTTAATTGGCTGCTATCAAAATTGACCCTAGTCTCTCCCTCTCTGTCTGTGTGTGAGTGTGTGTCTATATTAGGGAATTTAGACTGTAAGCTCCAATAGGGTAGGGACTGATGTGAATGGGTTCTCTGTACAGCGCTGCGCTATTAGTGACACTATATAAATAAATGATAATGAGGATGATGATGATATGTGTTTACTATGCCTATACACATAGCCAGCTTTCACACTTGATTGGCAGATTAATGCATCATTATTGCTAAGTTTGATAACAGTTGTCTAATACAGTGACACTGGTAGAGAAAACCACTATAGACATTCACATAAGCAGCTCTCATCATCATCATTTATGGCATAAGACTTCTTTAATTATACTAAGTTTTTGAGCAGGTCTGCATTATACTTAATTATATAAGGGAGATGTACTTTTAGTAAAAAGTAGCTCTCCAATTTCAAAAGTACATCAACGTAGTATTAATACTTAGATTTAAAGATGTTCTGGGATAAATGAAATACATTCCCAGCAGCCATCTCCCTTTGCCTCTATCTTATTGCATATTTTGTCCTAATGTGCTTTCATATTTACATGTCACCATGTTTCCATTGGCTAGTACCTTAAAGTCAGATGTCTGTCAAGCAAACTGACCAGTGACAGAATTGCTTTGTGAGGTTTACATCTTTATGACATCAAATGCTTCACATGAAAAATGCAGTTCATTGTCAAAAATCAGCTATATTAGGAGAGTGAGAATTGTGTTTTAGCATCAATTACACACTAAATATGCTGTCATTGTGTATTTTTAATGGATGTCTTTCAGTTTTAAAGATAGACAGACCGATAGAAAGATAGAAAGATAGATAGATAGATAGATAGATAGATAGATAGATAGATAGATAGATAGATAGACAGACAGACAGACTGATTTCAACTGGAAGCAGTGCTTACATATTGCTTAATTTTTGGTGGTTATTAAATAGTATGGGTAGGCAAGAAAAGTGCATATATCTTTTATTAGCAGAAACTTACCCAAATGCGCTCTTGCATATTTAAGGCATTCAAAGTAATAATATTTCACAGCATTAATACAGTTATGTACTAGACTGGACAATGGTAAGCAGAGCCAGTACTTATATCAACAATGGCCTTATCTGTGTGAAGTTTGTATGTTCTCCCTGTGTTTGCGTGGGTTTCCTCCGGGTGCTGTGGTTTCCTCCCACACTCCAAAAAACATACTGTTAGGTTAATTGGCTGCTATCAAAATTGACCCTAGTCTCTCCCTATCTGTCTGTGTGTGAGTGTGTGTCTATATTAGGGAATTTAGACTGTAAGCTCCAATAGGGTAGGGACTGATGTGAATGGGTTCTCTGTACAGCGCTGCGCTATTAGTGACACTATATAAATAAATGATAATGAGGATGATGATGATATGTGTTTACTATGCTAGCTATGTTTTACACATAGCCAGCTTCCACACTTGATTGGCAGATTAATGCATCATTATTGCTAAGTTTGATAACAGTTGTCTAATACAGTGACACTGGTAGAGAAAACCACTATAGACATTCACATAAGCAGCTCTCATCATCATCATTTATGGCATAAGACTTCTTTAATTATACTAAGTTTTTGAGCAGGTCTGCATTATACTTAATTATATAAGGGAGATGTACTTTTAGTAAAAAGTAGCTCTCCAATTTCAAAAGTACATCAACGTAGTATTAATACTTAGATTTAAAGATGTTCTGGGATAAATGAAATACATTCCCAGCAGCCATCTCCCTTTGCCTCTATCTTATTGCATATTTTGTCCTAATGTGCTTTCATATTTACATGTCACCATGTTTCCATTGGCTAGTACCTTAAAGTCAGATGTCTGTCAAGCAAACTGACCAGTGACAGAATTGCTTTGTGAGGTTTACATCTTTATGACATCAAATGCTTCACATGAAAAATGCAGTTCATTGTCAAAAATCAGCTATATTAGGAGAGTGAGAATTGTGTTTTAGCATCAATTACACACTAAATATGCTGTCATTGTGTATTTTTAATGGATGTCTTTCAGTTTTAAAGATAGACAGACCGATAGAAAGATAGAAAGATAGATAGATAGATAGATAGATAGATAGATAGATAGATAGATAGACAGACAGACAGACTGATTTCAACTGGAAGCAGTGCTTACATATTGCTTAATTTTTGGTGGTTATTAAATAGTATGGGTAGGCAAGAAAAGTGCATATATCTTTTATTAGCAGAAACTTACCCAAATGCGCTCTTGCATATTTAAGGCATTCAAAGTAATAATATTTCACAGCATTAATACAGTTATGTACTAGACTGGACAATGGTAAGCAGAGCCAGTACTTATATCAACAATGGCCTTATCTGTGTGAAGTTTGTATGTTCTCCCTGTGTTTGCGTGGGTTTCCTCCGGGTGCTGTGGTTTCCTCCCACACTCCAAAAAACATACTGTTAGGTTAATTGGCTGCTATCAAAATTGACCCTAGTCTCTCCCTCTCTGTCTGTGTGTGAGTGTGTGTCTATATTAGGGAATTTAGACTGTAAGCTCCAATAGGGTAGGGACTGATGTGAATGGGTTCTCTGTACAGCGCTGCGCTATTAGTGACACTATATAAATAAATGATAATGAGGATGATGATGATATGTGTTTACTATGCCTATACACATAGCCAGCTTTCACACTTGATTGGCAGATTAATGCATCATTATTGCTAAGTTTGATAACAGTTGTCTAATACAGTGACACTGGTAGAGAAAACCACTATAGACATTCACATAAGCAGCTCTCATCATCATCATTTATGGCATAAGACTTCTTTAATTATACTAAGTTTTTGAGCAGGTCTGCATTATACTTAATTATATAAGGGAGATGTACTTTTAGTAAAAAGTAGCTCTCCAATTTCAAAAGTACATCAACGTAGTATTAATACTTAGATTTAAAGATGTTCTGGGATAAATGAAATACATTCCCAGCAGCCATCTCCCTTTGCCTCTATCTTATTGCATATTTTGTCCTAATGTGCTTTCATATTTACATGTCACCATGTTTCCATTGGCTAGTACCTTAAAGTCAGATGTCTGTCAAGCAAACTGACCAGTGACAGAATTGCTTTGTGAGGTTTACATCTTTATGACATCAAATGCTTCACATGAAAAATGCAGTTCATTGTCAAAAATCAGCTATATTAGGAGAGTGAGAATTGTGTTTTAGCATCAATTACACACTAAATATGCTGTCATTGTGTATTTTTAATGGATGTCTTTCAGTTTTAAAGATAGACAGACCGATAGAAAGATAGAAAGATAGATAGATAGATAGATAGATAGATAGATAGATAGATAGATAGATAGACAGACAGACAGACAGACTGATTTCAACTGGAAGCAGTGCTTACATATTGCTTAATTTTTGGTGGTTATTAAATAGTATGGGTAGGCAAGAAAAGTGCATATATCTTTTATTAGCAGAAACTTACCCAAATGCGCTCTTGCATATTTAAGGCATTCAAAGTAATAATATTTCACAGCATTAATACAGTTATGTACTAGACTGGACAATGGTAAGCAGAGCCAGTACTTATATCAACAATGGCCTTATCTGTGTGAAGTTTGTATGTTCTCCCTGTGTTTGCGTGGGTTTCCTCCGGGTGCTGTGGTTTCCTCCCACACTCCAAAAAACATACTGTTAGGTTAATTGACTGCTATCAAAATTGACCCTAGTCTCTCCCTCTCTGTCTGTGTGTGAGTGTGTGTGTCTATATTAGGGAATTTAGACTGTAAGCTCCAATAGGGTAGGGACTGATGTGAATGGGTTCTCTGTACAGCGCTGCGCTATTAGTGACACTATATAAATAAATGATAATGAGGATGATGATGATATGTGTTTACTATGCCTATACACATAGCCAGCTTTCACACTTGATTGGCAGATTAATGCATCATTATTGCTAAGTTTGATAACAGTTGTCTAATACAGTGACACTGGTAGAGAAAACCACTATAGACATTCACATAAGCAGCTCTCATCATCATCATTTATGGCATAAGACTTCTTTAATTATACTAAGTTTTTGAGCAGGTCTGCATTATACTTAATTATATAAGGGAGATGTACTTTTAGTAAAAAGTAGCTCTCCAATTTCAAAAGTACATCAACGTAGTATTAATACTTAGATTTAAAGATGTTCTGGGATAAATGAAATACATTCCCAGCAGCCATCTCCCTTTGCCTCTATCTTATTGCATATTTTGTCCTAATGTGCTTTCATATTTACATGTCACCATGTTTCCATTGGCTAGTACCTTAAAGTCAGATGTCTGTCAAGCAAACTGACCAGTGACAGAATTGCTTTGTGAGGTTTACATCTTTATGACATCAAATGCTTCACATGAAAAATGCAGTTCATTGTCAAAAATCAGCTATATTAGGAGAGTGAGAATTGTGTTTTAGCATCAATTACACACTAAATATGCTGTCATTGTGTATTTTTAATGGATGTCTTTCAGTTTTATATTAAATAGTATGGGTAGGCAAGAAAAGTGCATATATCTTTTATTAGCAGAAACTTACCCAAATGCGCTCTTGCATATTTAAGGCATTCAAAGTAATAATATTTCACAGCATTAATACAGTTATGTACTAGACTGGACAATGGTAAGCAGAGCCAGTACTTATATCAACAATGGCCTTATCTGTGTGAAGTTTGTATGTTCTCCCTGTGTTTGCGTGGGTTTCCTCCGGGTGCTGTGGTTTCCTCCCACACTCCAAAAAACATACTGTTAGGTTAATTGGCTGCTATCAAAATTGACCCTAGTCTCTCCCTCTCTGTCTGTGTGTGAGTGTGTGTCTATATTAGGGAATTTAGACTGTAAGCTCCAATAGGGTAGGGACTGATGTGAATGGGTTCTCTGTACAGCGCTGCGCTATTAGTGACACTATATAAATAAATGATAATGAGGATGATGATGATATGTGTTTACTATGCCTATACACATAGCCAGCTTTCACACTTGATTGGCAGATTAATGCATCATTATTGCTAAGTTTGATAACAGTTGTCTAATACAGTGACACTGGTAGAGAAAACCACTATAGACATTCACATAAGCAGCTCTCATCATCATCATTTATGGCATAAGACTTCTTTAATTATACTAAGTTTTTGAGCAGGTCTGCATTATACTTAATTATATAAGGGAGATGTACTTTTAGTAAAAAGTAGCTCTCCAATTTCAAAAGTACATCAACGTAGTATTAATACTTAGATTTAAAGATGTTCTGGGATAAATGAAATACATTCCCAGCAGCCATCTCCCTTTGCCTCTATCTTATTGCATATTTTGTCCTAATGTGCTTTCATATTTACATGTCACCATGTTTCCATTGGCTAGTACCTTAAAGTCAGATGTCTGTCAAGCAAACTGACCAGTGACAGAATTGCTTTGTGAGGTTTACATCTTTATGACATCAAATGCTTCACATGAAAAATGCAGTTCATTGTCAAAAATCAGCTATATTAGGAGAGTGAGAATTGTGTTTTAGCATCAATTACACACTAAATATGCTGTCATTGTGTATTTTTAATGGATGTCTTTCAGTTTTATATTAAATAGTATGGGTAGGCAAGAAAAGTGCATATATCTTTTATTAGCAGAAACTTACCCAAATGCGCTCTTGCATATTTAAGGCATTCAAAGTAATAATATTTCACAGCATTAATACAGTTATGTACTAGACTGGACAATGGTAAGCAGAGCCAGTACTTATATCAACAATGGCCTTATCTGTGTGAAGTTTGTATGTTCTCCCTGTGTTTGCGTGGGTTTCCTCCGGGTGCTGTGGTTTCCTCCCACACTCCAAAAAACATACTGTTAGGTTAATTGGCTGCTATCAAAATTGACCCTAGTCTCTCCCTCTCTGTCTGTGTGTGAGTGTGTGTGTCTATATTAGGGAATTTAGACTGTAAGCTCCAATAGGGTAGGGACTGATGTGAATGGGTTCTCTGTACAGCGCTGCGCTATTAGTGACACTATATAAATAAATGATAATGAGGATGATGATGATATGTGTTTACTATGCCTATACACATAGCCAGCTTTCACACTTGATTGGCAGATTAATGCATCATTATTGCTAAGTTTGATAACAGTTGTCTAATACAGTGACACTGGTAGAGAAAACCACTATAGACATTCACATAAGCAGCTCTCATCATCATCATTTATGGCATAAGACTTCTTTAATTATACTAAGTTTTTGAGCAGGTCTGCATTATACTTAATTATATAAGGGAGATGTACTTTTAGTAAAAAGTAGCTCTCCAATTTCAAAAGTACATCAACGTAGTATTAATACTTAGATTTAAAGATGTTCTGGGATAAATGAAATACATTCCCAGCAGCCATCTCCCTTTGCCTCTATCTTATTGCATATTTTGTCCTAATGTGCTTTCATATTTACATGTCACCATGTTTCCATTGGCTAGTACCTTAAAGTCAGATGTCTGTCAAGCAAACTGACCAGTGACAGAATTGCTTTGTGAGGTTTACATCTTTATGACATCAAATGCTTCACATGAAAAATGCAGTTCATTGTCAAAAATCAGCTATATTAGGAGAGTGAGAATTGTGTTTTAGCATCAATTACACACTAAATATGCTGTCATTGTGTATTTTTAATGGATGTCTTTCAGTTTTATATTAAATAGTATGGGTAGGCAAGAAAAGTGCATATATCTTTTATTAGCAGAAACTTACCCAAATGCGCTCTTGCATATTTAAGGCATTCAAAGTAATAATATTTCACAGCATTAATACAGTTATGTACTAGACTGGACAATGGTAAGCAGAGCCAGTACTTATATCAACAATGGCCTTATCTGTGTGAAGTTTGTATGTTCTCCCTGTGTTTGCGTGGGTTTCCTCCGGGTGCTGTGGTTTCCTCCCACACTCCAAAAAACATACTGTTAGGTTAATTGGCTGCTATCAAAATTGACCCTAGTCTCTCCCTCTCTGTCTGTGTGTGAGTGTGTGTGTCTATATTAGGGAATTTAGACTGTAAGCTCCAATAGGGTAGGGACTGATGTGAATGGGTTCTCTGTACAGCGCTGCGCTATTAGTGACACTATATAAATAAATGATAATGAGGATGATGATGATATGTGTTTACTATGCCTATACACATAGCCAGCTTTCACACTTGATTGGCAGATTAATGCATCATTATTGCTAAGTTTGATAACAGTTGTCTAATACAGTGACACTGGTAGAGAAAACCACTATAGACATTCACATAAGCAGCTCTCATCATCATCATTTATGGCATAAGACTTCTTTAATTATACTAAGTTTTTGAGCAGGTCTGCATTATACTTAATTATATAAGGGAGATGTACTTTTAGTAAAAAGTAGCTCTCCAATTTCAAAAGTACATCAACGTAGTATTAATACTTAGATTTAAAGATGTTCTGGGATAAATGAAATACATTCCCAGCAGCCATCTCCCTTTGCCTCTATCTTATTGCATATTTTGTCCTAATGTGCTTTCATATTTACATGTCACCATGTTTCCATTGGCTAGTACCTTAAAGTCAGATGTCTGTCAAGCAAACTGACCAGTGACAGAATTGCTTTGTGAGGTTTACATCTTTATGACATCAAATGCTTCACATGAAAAATGCAGTTCATTGTCAAAAATCAGCTATATTAGGAGAGTGAGAATTGTGTTTTAGCATCAATTACACACTAAATATGCTGTCATTGTGTATTTTTAATGGATGTCTTTCAGTTTTATATTAAATAGTATGGGTAGGCAAGAAAAGTGCATATATCTTTTATTAGCAGAAACTTACCCAAATGCGCTCTTGCATATTTAAGGCATTCAAAGTAATAATATTTCACAGCATTAATACAGTTATGTACTAGACTGGACAATGGTAAGCAGAGCCAGTACTTATATCAACAATGGCCTTATCTGTGTGAAGTTTGTATGTTCTCCCTGTGTTTGCGTGGGTTTCCTCCGGGTGCTGTGGTTTCCTCCCACACTCCAAAAAACATACTGTTAGGTTAATTGGCTGCTATCAAAATTGACCCTAGTCTCTCCCTCTCTGTCTGTGTGTGAGTGTGTGTGTCTATATTAGGGAATTTAGACTGTAAGCTCCAATAGGGTAGGGACTGATGTGAATGGGTTCTCTGTACAGCGCTGCGCTATTAGTGACACTATATAAATAAATGATAATGAGGATGATGATGATATGTGTTTACTATGCCTATACACATAGCCAGCTTTCACACTTGATTGGCAGATTAATGCATCATTATTGCTAAGTTTGATAACAGTTGTCTAATACAGTGACACTGGTAGAGAAAACCACTATAGACATTCACATAAGCAGCTCTCATCATCATCATTTATGGCATAAGACTTCTTTAATTATACTAAGTTTTTGAGCAGGTCTGCATTATACTTAATTATATAAGGGAGATGTACTTTTAGTAAAAAGTAGCTCTCCAATTTCAAAAGTACATCAACGTAGTATTAATACTTAGATTTAAAGATGTTCTGGGATAAATGAAATACATTCCCAGCAGCCATCTCCCTTTGCCTCTATCTTATTGCATATTTTGTCCTAATGTGCTTTCATATTTACATGTCACCATGTTTCCATTGGCTAGTACCTTAAAGTCAGATGTCTGTCAAGCAAACTGACCAGTGACAGAATTGCTTTGTGAGGTTTACATCTTTATGACATCAAATGCTTCACATGAAAAATGCAGTTCATTGTCAAAAATCAGCTATATTAGGAGAGTGAGAATTGTGTTTTAGCATCAATTACACACTAAATATGCTGTCATTGTGTATTTTTAATGGATGTCTTTCAGTTTTATATTAAATAGTATGGGTAGGCAAGAAAAGTGCATATATCTTTTATTAGCAGAAACTTACCCAAATGCGCTCTTGCATATTTAAGGCATTCAAAGTAATAATATTTCACAGCATTAATACAGTTATGTACTAGACTGGACAATGGTAAGCAGAGCCAGTACTTATATCAACAATGGCCTTATCTGTGTGAAGTTTGTATGTTCTCCCTGTGTTTGCGTGGGTTTCCTCCGGGTGCTGTGGTTTCCTCCCACACTCCAAAAAACATACTGTTAGGTTAATTGGCTGCTATCAAAATTGACCCTAGTCTCTCCCTCTCTGTCTGTGTGTGAGTGTGTGTGTCTATATTAGGGAATTTAGACTGTAAGCTCCAATAGGGTAGGGACTGATGTGAATGGGTTCTCTGTACAGCGCTGCGCTATTAGTGACACTATATAAATAAATGATAATGAGGATGATGATGATATGTGTTTACTATGCCTATACACATAGCCAGCTTTCACACTTGATTGGCAGATTAATGCATCATTATTGCTAAGTTTGATAACAGTTGTCTAATACAGTGACACTGGTAGAGAAAACCACTATAGACATTCACATAAGCAGCTCTCATCATCATCATTTATGGCATAAGACTTCTTTAATTATACTAAGTTTTTGAGCAGGTCTGCATTATACTTAATTATATAAGGGAGATGTACTTTTAGTAAAAAGTAGCTCTCCAATTTCAAAAGTACATCAACGTAGTATTAATACTTAGATTTAAAGATGTTCTGGGATAAATGAAATACATTCCCAGCAGCCATCTCCCTTTGCCTCTATCTTATTGCATATTTTGTCCTAATGTGCTTTCATATTTACATGTCACCATGTTTCCATTGGCTAGTACCTTAAAGTCAGATGTCTGTCAAGCAAACTGACCAGTGACAGAATTGCTTTGTGAGGTTTACATCTTTATGACATCAAATGCTTCACATGAAAAATGCAGTTCATTGTCAAAAATCAGCTATATTAGGAGAGTGAGAATTGTGTTTTAGCATCAATTACACACTAAATATGCTGTCATTGTGTATTTTTAATGGATGTCTTTCAGTTTTATATTAAATAGTATGGGTAGGCAAGAAAAGTGCATATATCTTTTATTAGCAGAAACTTACCCAAATGCGCTCTTGCATATTTAAGGCATTCAAAGTAATAATATTTCACAGCATTAATACAGTTATGTACTAGACTGGACAATGGTAAGCAGAGCCAGTACTTATATCAACAATGGCCTTATCTGTGTGAAGTTTGTATGTTCTCCCTGTGTTTGCGTGGGTTTCCTCCGGGTGCTGTGGTTTCCTCCCACACTCCAAAAAACATACTGTTAGGTTAATTGGCTGCTATCAAAATTGACCCTAGTCTCTCCCTCTCTGTCTGTGTGTGAGTGTGTGTGTCTATATTAGGGAATTTAGACTGTAAGCTCCAATAGGGTAGGGACTGATGTGAATGGGTTCTCTGTACAGCGCTGCGCTATTAGTGACACTATATAAATAAATGATAATGAGGATGATGATGATATGTGTTTACTATGCCTATACACATAGCCAGCTTTCACACTTGATTGGCAGATTAATGCATCATTATTGCTAAGTTTGATAACAGTTGTCTAATACAGTGACACTGGTAGAGAAAACCACTATAGACATTCACATAAGCAGCTCTCATCATCATCATTTATGGCATAAGACTTCTTTAATTATACTAAGTTTTTGAGCAGGTCTGCATTATACTTAATTATATAAGGGAGATGTACTTTTAGTAAAAAGTAGCTCTCCAATTTCAAAAGTACATCAACGTAGTATTAATACTTAGATTTAAAGATGTTCTGGGATAAATGAAATACATTCCCAGCAGCCATCTCCCTTTGCCTCTATCTTATTGCATATTTTGTCCTAATGTGCTTTCATATTTACATGTCACCATGTTTCCATTGGCTAGTACCTTAAAGTCAGATGTCTGTCAAGCAAACTGACCAGTGACAGAATTGCTTTGTGAGGTTTACATCTTTATGACATCAAATGCTTCACATGAAAAATGCAGTTCATTGTCAAAAATCAGCTATATTAGGAGAGTGAGAATTGTGTTTTAGCATCAATTACACACTAAATATGCTGTCATTGTGTATTTTTAATGGATGTCTTTCAGTTTTATATTAAATAGTATGGGTAGGCAAGAAAAGTGCATATATCTTTTATTAGCAGAAACTTACCCAAATGCGCTCTTGCATATTTAAGGCATTCAAAGTAATAATATTTCACAGCATTAATACAGTTATGTACTAGACTGGACAATGGTAAGCAGAGCCAGTACTTATATCAACAATGGCCTTATCTGTGTGAAGTTTGTATGTTCTCCCTGTGTTTGCGTGGGTTTCCTCCGGGTGCTGTGGTTTCCTCCCACACTCCAAAAAACATACTGTTAGGTTAATTGGCTGCTATCAAAATTGACCCTAGTCTCTCCCTCTCTGTCTGTGTGTGAGTGTGTGTGTCTATATTAGGGAATTTAGACTGTAAGCTCCAATAGGGTAGGGACTGATGTGAATGGGTTCTCTGTACAGCGCTGCGCTATTAGTGACACTATATAAATAAATGATAATGAGGATGATGATGATATGTGTTTACTATGCCTATACACATAGCCAGCTTTCACACTTGATTGGCAGATTAATGCATCATTATTGCTAAGTTTGATAACAGTTGTCTAATACAGTGACACTGGTAGAGAAAACCACTATAGACATTCACATAAGCAGCTCTCATCATCATCATTTATGGCATAAGACTTCTTTAATTATACTAAGTTTTTGAGCAGGTCTGCATTATACTTAATTATATAAGGGAGATGTACTTTTAGTAAAAAGTAGCTCTCCAATTTCAAAAGTACATCAACGTAGTATTAATACTTAGATTTAAAGATGTTCTGGGATAAATGAAATACATTCCCAGCAGCCATCTCCCTTTGCCTCTATCTTATTGCATATTTTGTCCTAATGTGCTTTCATATTTACATGTCACCATGTTTCCATTGGCTAGTACCTTAAAGTCAGATGTCTGTCAAGCAAACTGACCAGTGACAGAATTGCTTTGTGAGGTTTACATCTTTATGACATCAAATGCTTCACATGAAAAATGCAGTTCATTGTCAAAAATCAGCTATATTAGGAGAGTGAGAATTGTGTTTTAGCATCAATTACACACTAAATATGCTGTCATTGTGTATTTTTAATGGATGTCTTTCAGTTTTATATTAAATAGTATGGGTAGGCAAGAAAAGTGCATATATCTTTTATTAGCAGAAACTTACCCAAATGCGCTCTTGCATATTTAAGGCATTCAAAGTAATAATATTTCACAGCATTAATACAGTTATGTACTAGACTGGACAATGGTAAGCAGAGCCAGTACTTATATCAACAATGGCCTTATCTGTGTGAAGTTTGTATGTTCTCCCTGTGTTTGCGTGGGTTTCCTCCGGGTGCTGTGGTTTCCTCCCACACTCCAAAAAACATACTGTTAGGTTAATTGGCTGCTATCAAAATTGACCCTAGTCTCTCCCTCTCTGTCTGTGTGTGAGTGTGTGTGTCTATATTAGGGAATTTAGACTGTAAGCTCCAATAGGGTAGGGACTGATGTGAATGGGTTCTCTGTACAGCGCTGCGCTATTAGTGACACTATATAAATAAATGATAATGAGGATGATGATGATATGTGTTTACTATGCCTATACACATAGCCAGCTTTCACACTTGATTGGCAGATTAATGCATCATTATTGCTAAGTTTGATAACAGTTGTCTAATACAGTGACACTGGTAGAGAAAACCACTATAGACATTCACATAAGCAGCTCTCATCATCATCATTTATGGCATAAGACTTCTTTAATTATACTAAGTTTTTGAGCAGGTCTGCATTATACTTAATTATATAAGGGAGATGTACTTTTAGTAAAAAGTAGCTCTCCAATTTCAAAAGTACATCAACGTAGTATTAATACTTAGATTTAAAGATGTTCTGGGATAAATGAAATACATTCCCAGCAGCCATCTCCCTTTGCCTCTATCTTATTGCATATTTTGTCCTAATGTGCTTTCATATTTACATGTCACCATGTTTCCATTGGCTAGTACCTTAAAGTCAGATGTCTGTCAAGCAAACTGACCAGTGACAGAATTGCTTTGTGAGGTTTACATCTTTATGACATCAAATGCTTCACATGAAAAATGCAGTTCATTGTCAAAAATCAGCTATATTAGGAGAGTGAGAATTGTGTTTTAGCATCAATTACACACTAAATATGCTGTCATTGTGTATTTTTAATGGATGTCTTTCAGTTTTATATTAAATAGTATGGGTAGGCAAGAAAAGTGCATATATCTTTTATTAGCAGAAACTTACCCAAATGCGCTCTTGCATATTTAAGGCATTCAAAGTAATAATATTTCACAGCATTAATACAGTTATGTACTAGACTGGACAATGGTAAGCAGAGCCAGTACTTATATCAACAATGGCCTTATCTGTGTGAAGTTTGTATGTTCTCCCTGTGTTTGCGTGGGTTTCCTCCGGGTGCTGTGGTTTCCTCCCACACTCCAAAAAACATACTGTTAGGTTAATTGGCTGCTATCAAAATTGACCCTAGTCTCTCCCTCTCTGTCTGTGTGTGAGTGTGTGTGTCTATATTAGGGAATTTAGACTGTAAGCTCCAATAGGGTAGGGACTGATGTGAATGGGTTCTCTGTACAGCGCTGCGCTATTAGTGACACTATATAAATAAATGATAATGAGGATGATGATGATATGTGTTTACTATGCCTATACACATAGCCAGCTTTCACACTTGATTGGCAGATTAATGCATCATTATTGCTAAGTTTGATAACAGTTGTCTAATACAGTGACACTGGTAGAGAAAACCACTATAGACATTCACATAAGCAGCTCTCATCATCATCATTTATGGCATAAGACTTCTTTAATTATACTAAGTTTTTGAGCAGGTCTGCATTATACTTAATTATATAAGGGAGATGTACTTTTAGTAAAAAGTAGCTCTCCAATTTCAAAAGTACATCAACGTAGTATTAATACTTAGATTTAAAGATGTTCTGGGATAAATGAAATACATTCCCAGCAGCCATCTCCCTTTGCCTCTATCTTATTGCATATTTTGTCCTAATGTGCTTTCATATTTACATGTCACCATGTTTCCATTGGCTAGTACCTTAAAGTCAGATGTCTGTCAAGCAAACTGACCAGTGACAGAATTGCTTTGTGAGGTTTACATCTTTATGACATCAAATGCTTCACATGAAAAATGCAGTTCATTGTCAAAAATCAGCTATATTAGGAGAGTGAGAATTGTGTTTTAGCATCAATTACACACTAAATATGCTGTCATTGTGTATTTTTAATGGATGTCTTTCAGTTTTATATTAAATAGTATGGGTAGGCAAGAAAAGTGCATATATCTTTTATTAGCAGAAACTTACCCAAATGCGCTCTTGCATATTTAAGGCATTCAAAGTAATAATATTTCACAGCATTAATACAGTTATGTACTAGACTGGACAATGGTAAGCAGAGCCAGTACTTATATCAACAATGGCCTTATCTGTGTGAAGTTTGTATGTTCTCCCTGTGTTTGCGTGGGTTTCCTCCGGGTGCTGTGGTTTCCTCCCACACTCCAAAAAACATACTGTTAGGTTAATTGGCTGCTATCAAAATTGACCCTAGTCTCTCCCTCTCTGTCTGTGTGTGAGTGTGTGTGTCTATATTAGGGAATTTAGACTGTAAGCTCCAATAGGGTAGGGACTGATGTGAATGGGTTCTCTGTACAGCGCTGCGCTATTAGTGACACTATATAAATAAATGATAATGAGGATGATGATGATATGTGTTTACTATGCCTATACACATAGCCAGCTTTCACACTTGATTGGCAGATTAATGCATCATTATTGCTAAGTTTGATAACAGTTGTCTAATACAGTGACACTGGTAGAGAAAACCACTATAGACATTCACATAAGCAGCTCTCATCATCATCATTTATGGCATAAGACTTCTTTAATTATACTAAGTTTTTGAGCAGGTCTGCATTATACTTAATTATATAAGGGAGATGTACTTTTAGTAAAAAGTAGCTCTCCAATTTCAAAAGTACATCAACGTAGTATTAATACTTAGATTTAAAGATGTTCTGGGATAAATGAAATACATTCCCAGCAGCCATCTCCCTTTGCCTCTATCTTATTGCATATTTTGTCCTAATGTGCTTTCATATTTACATGTCACCATGTTTCCATTGGCTAGTACCTTAAAGTCAGATGTCTGTCAAGCAAACTGACCAGTGACAGAATTGCTTTGTGAGGTTTACATCTTTATGACATCAAATGCTTCACATGAAAAATGCAGTTCATTGTCAAAAATCAGCTATATTAGGAGAGTGAGAATTGTGTTTTAGCATCAATTACACACTAAATATGCTGTCATTGTGTATTTTTAATGGATGTCTTTCAGTTTTATATTAAATAGTATGGGTAGGCAAGAAAAGTGCATATATCTTTTATTAGCAGAAACTTACCCAAATGCGCTCTTGCATATTTAAGGCATTCAAAGTAATAATATTTCACAGCATTAATACAGTTATGTACTAGACTGGACAATGGTAAGCAGAGCCAGTACTTATATCAACAATGGCCTTATCTGTGTGAAGTTTGTATGTTCTCCCTGTGTTTGCGTGGGTTTCCTCCGGGTGCTGTGGTTTCCTCCCACACTCCAAAAAACATACTGTTAGGTTAATTGGCTGCTATCAAAATTGACCCTAGTCTCTCCCTCTCTGTCTGTGTGTGAGTGTGTGTGTCTATATTAGGGAATTTAGACTGTAAGCTCCAATAGGGTAGGGACTGATGTGAATGGGTTCTCTGTACAGCGCTGCGCTATTAGTGACACTATATAAATAAATGATAATGAGGATGATGATGATATGTGTTTACTATGCCTATACACATAGCCAGCTTTCACACTTGATTGGCAGATTAATGCATCATTATTGCTAAGTTTGATAACAGTTGTCTAATACAGTGACACTGGTAGAGAAAACCACTATAGACATTCACATAAGCAGCTCTCATCATCATCATTTATGGCATAAGACTTCTTTAATTATACTAAGTTTTTGAGCAGGTCTGCATTATACTTAATTATATAAGGGAGATGTACTTTTAGTAAAAAGTAGCTCTCCAATTTCAAAAGTACATCAACGTAGTATTAATACTTAGATTTAAAGATGTTCTGGGATAAATGAAATACATTCCCAGCAGCCATCTCCCTTTGCCTCTATCTTATTGCATATTTTGTCCTAATGTGCTTTCATATTTACATGTCACCATGTTTCCATTGGCTAGTACCTTAAAGTCAGATGTCTGTCAAGCAAACTGACCAGTGACAGAATTGCTTTGTGAGGTTTACATCTTTATGACATCAAATGCTTCACATGAAAAATGCAGTTCATTGTCAAAAATCAGCTATATTAGGAGAGTGAGAATTGTGTTTTAGCATCAATTACACACTAAATATGCTGTCATTGTGTATTTTTAATGGATGTCTTTCAGTTTTATATTAAATAGTATGGGTAGGCAAGAAAAGTGCATATATCTTTTATTAGCAGAAACTTACCCAAATGCGCTCTTGCATATTTAAGGCATTCAAAGTAATAATATTTCACAGCATTAATACAGTTATGTACTAGACTGGACAATGGTAAGCAGAGCCAGTACTTATATCAACAATGGCCTTATCTGTGTGAAGTTTGTATGTTCTCCCTGTGTTTGCGTGGGTTTCCTCCGGGTGCTGTGGTTTCCTCCCACACTCCAAAAAACATACTGTTAGGTTAATTGGCTGCTATCAAAATTGACCCTAGTCTCTCCCTCTCTGTCTGTGTGTGAGTGTGTGTGTCTATATTAGGGAATTTAGACTGTAAGCTCCAATAGGGTAGGGACTGATGTGAATGGGTTCTCTGTACAGCGCTGCGCTATTAGTGACACTATATAAATAAATGATAATGAGGATGATGATGATATGTGTTTACTATGCCTATACACATAGCCAGCTTTCACACTTGATTGGCAGATTAATGCATCATTATTGCTAAGTTTGATAACAGTTGTCTAATACAGTGACACTGGTAGAGAAAACCACTATAGACATTCACATAAGCAGCTCTCATCATCATCATTTATGGCATAAGACTTCTTTAATTATACTAAGTTTTTGAGCAGGTCTGCATTATACTTAATTATATAAGGGAGATGTACTTTTAGTAAAAAGTAGCTCTCCAATTTCAAAAGTACATCAACGTAGTATTAATACTTAGATTTAAAGATGTTCTGGGATAAATGAAATACATTCCCAGCAGCCATCTCCCTTTGCCTCTATCTTATTGCATATTTTGTCCTAATGTGCTTTCATATTTACATGTCACCATGTTTCCATTGGCTAGTACCTTAAAGTCAGATGTCTGTCAAGCAAACTGACCAGTGACAGAATTGCTTTGTGAGGTTTACATCTTTATGACATCAAATGCTTCACATGAAAAATGCAGTTCATTGTCAAAAATCAGCTATATTAGGAGAGTGAGAATTGTGTTTTAGCATCAATTACACACTAAATATGCTGTCATTGTGTATTTTTAATGGATGTCTTTCAGTTTTATATTAAATAGTATGGGTAGGCAAGAAAAGTGCATATATCTTTTATTAGCAGAAACTTACCCAAATGCGCTCTTGCATATTTAAGGCATTCAAAGTAATAATATTTCACAGCATTAATACAGTTATGTACTAGACTGGACAATGGTAAGCAGAGCCAGTACTTATATCAACAATGGCCTTATCTGTGTGAAGTTTGTATGTTCTCCCTGTGTTTGCGTGGGTTTCCTCCGGGTGCTGTGGTTTCCTCCCACACTCCAAAAAACATACTGTTAGGTTAATTGGCTGCTATCAAAATTGACCCTAGTCTCTCCCTCTCTGTCTGTGTGTGAGTGTGTGTCTATATTAGGGAATTTAGACTGTAAGCTCCAATAGGGTAGGGACTGATGTGAATGGGTTCTCTGTACAGCGCTGCGCTATTAGTGACACTATATAAATAAATGATAATGAGGATGATGATGATATGTGTTTACTATGCCTATACACATAGCCAGCTTTCACACTTGATTGGCAGATTAATGCATCATTATTGCTAAGTTTGATAACAGTTGTCTAATACAGTGAGACTGGTAGAGAAAACCACTATAGACATTCACATAAGCAGCTCTCATCATCATCATTTATGGCATAAGACTTCTTTAATTATACTAAGTTTTTGAGCAGGTCTGCATTATACTTAATTATATAAGGGAGATGTACTTTTAGTAAAAAGTAGCTCTCCAATTTCAAAAGTACATCAACGTAGTACTAATACTTAGATTTAAAGATGTTCTGGGATAAATGAAATACATTCCCAGCAGCCATCTCCCTTTGCCTCTATCTTATTGCATATTTTGTCCTAATGTGCTTTCATATTTACATGTCACCATGTTTCCATTGGCTAGTACCTTAAAGTCAGATGTCTGTCAAGCAAACTGACCAGTGACAGAATTGCTTTGTGAGGTTTACATCTTTATGACATCAAATGCTTCACATGAAAAATGCAGTTCATTGTCAAAAATCAGCTATATTAGGAGAGTGAGAATTGTGTTTTAGCATCAATTACACACTAAATATGCTGTCATTGTGTATTTTTAATGGATGTCTTTCAGTTTTAAAGATAGACAGACCGATAGAAAGATAGAAAGATAGATAGATAGATAGATAGATAGATAGATAGATAGATAGATAGATAGACAGACAGACAGACTGATTTCAACTGGAAGCAGTGCTTACATATTGCTTAATTTTTGGTGGTTATTAAATAGTATGGGTAGGCAAGAAAAGTGCATATATCTTTTATTAGCAGAAACTTACCCAAATGCGCTCTTGCATATTTAAGGCATTCAAAGTAATAATATTTCACAGCATTAATACAGTTATGTACTAGACTGGACAATGGTAAGCAGAGCCAGTACTTATATCAACAATGGCCTTATCTGTGTGAAGTTTGTATGTTCTCCCTGTGTTTGCGTGGGTTTCCTCCGGGTGCTGTGGTTTCCTCCCACACTCCAAAAAACATACTGTTAGGTTAATTGGCTGCTATCAAAATTGACCCTAGTCTCTCCCTCTCTGTCTGTGTGTGAGTGTGTGTGTCTATATTAGGGAATTTAGACTGTAAGCTCCAATAGGGTAGGGACTGATGTGAATGGGTTCTCTGTACAGCGCTGCGCTATTAGTGACACTATATAAATAAATGATAATGAGGATGATGATGATATGTGTTTACTATGCCTATACACATAGCCAGCTTTCACACTTGATTGGCAGATTAATGCATCATTATTGCTAAGTTTGATAACAGTTGTCTAATACAGTGACACTGGTAGAGAAAACCACTATAGACATTCACATAAGCAGCTCTCATCATCATCATTTATGGCATAAGACTTCTTTAATTATACTAAGTTTTTGAGCAGGTCTGCATTATACTTAATTATATAAGGGAGATGTACTTTTAGTAAAAAGTAGCTCTCCAATTTCAAAAGTACATCAACGTAGTACTAATACTTAGATTTAAAGATGTTCTGGGATAAATGAAATACATTCCCAGCAGCCATCTCCCTTTGCCTCTATCTTATTGCATATTTTGTCCTAATGTGCTTTCATATTTACATGTCACCATGTTTCCATTGGCTAGTACCTTAAAGTCAGATGTCTGTCAAGCAAACTGACCAGTGACAGAATTGCTTTGTGAGGTTTACATCTTTATGACATCAAATGCTTCACATGAAAAATGCAGTTCATTGTCAAAAATCAGCTATATTAGGAGAGTGAGAATTGTGTTTTAGCATCAATTACACACTAAATATGCTGTCATTGTGTATTTTTAATGGATGTCTTTCAGTTTTAAAGATAGACAGACCGATAGAAAGATAGAAAGATAGATAGATAGATAGATAGATAGATAGATAGATAGATAGATAGATAGATAGACAGACAGACAGACTGATTTCAACTGGAAGCAGTGCTTACATATTGCTTAATTTTTGGTGGTTATTAAATAGTATGGGTAGGCAAGAAAAGTGCATATATCTTTTATTAGCAGAAACTTACCCAAATGCGCTCTTGCATATTTAAGGCATTCAAAGTAATAATATTTCACAGCATTAATACAGTTATGTACTAGACTGGACAATGGTAAGCAGAGCCAGTACTTATATCAACAATGGCCTTATCTGTGTGAAGTTTGTATGTTCTCCCTGTGTTTGCGTGGGTTTCCTCCGGGTGCTGTGGTTTCCTCCCACACTCCAAAAAACATACTGTTAGGTTAATTGGCTGCTATCAAAATTGACCCTAGTCTCTCCCTCTCTGTCTGTGTGTGAGTGTGTGTGTCTATATTAGGGAATTTAGACTGTAAGCTCCAATAGGGTAGGGACTGATGTGAATGGGTTCTCTGTACAGCGCTGCGCTATTAGTGACACTATATAAATAAATGATAATGAGGATGATGATGATATGTGTTTACTATGCCTATACACATAGCCAGCTTTCACACTTGATTGGCAGATTAATGCATCATTATTGCTAAGTTTGATAACAGTTGTCTAATACAGTGACACTGGTAGAGAAAACCACTATAGACATTCACATAAGCAGCTCTCATCATCATCATTTATGGCATAAGACTTCTTTAATTATACTAAGTTTTTTAACAGGTCTGCATTATACTTAATTATATAAGGGAGATGTACTTTTAGTAAAAAGTAGCTCTCCAATTTCAAAAGTACATCAACGTAGTATTAATACTTAGATTTAAAGATGTTCTGGGATAAATGAAATACATTCCCAGCAGCCATCTCCCTTTGCCTCTATCTTATTGCATATTTTGTCCTAATGTGCTTTCATATTTACATGTCACCATGTTTCCATTGGCTAGTACCTTAAAGTCAGATGTCTGTCAAGCAAACTGACCAGTGACAGAATTGCTTTGTGAGGTTTACATCTTTATGACATCAAATGCTTCACATGAAAAATGCAGTTCATTGTCAAAAATCAGCTATATTAGGAGAGTGAGAATTGTGTTTTAGCATCAATTACACACTAAATATGCTGTCATTGTGTATTTTTAATGGATGTCTTTCAGTTTTATATTAAATAGTATGGGTAGGCAAGAAAAGTGCATATATCTTTTATTAGCAGAAACTTACCCAAATGCGCTCTTGCATATTTAAGGCATTCAAAGTAATAATATTTCACAGCATTAATACAGTTATGTACTAGACTGGACAATGGTAAGCAGAGCCAGTACTTATATCAACAATGGCCTTATCTGTGTGAAGTTTGTATGTTCTCCCTGTGTTTGCGTGGGTTTCCTCCGGGTGCTGTGGTTTCCTCCCACACTCCAAAAAACATACTGTTAGGTTAATTGGCTGCTATCAAAATTGACCCTAGTCTCTCCCTCTCTGTCTGTGTGTGAGTGTGTGTGTCTATATTAGGGAATTTAGACTGTAAGCTCCAATAGGGTAGGGACTGATGTGAATGGGTTCTCTGTACAGCGCTGCGCTATTAGTGACACTATATAAATAAATGATAATGAGGATGATGATGATATGTGTTTACTATGCCTATACACATAGCCAGCTTTCACACTTGATTGGCAGATTAATGCATCATTATTGCTAAGTTTGATAACAGTTGTCTAATACAGTGACACTGGTAGAGAAAACCACTATAGACATTCACATAAGCAGCTCTCATCATCATCATTTATGGCATAAGACTTCTTTATTTATACTAAGTTTTTGAGCAGGTCTGCATTATACTTAATTATATAAGGGAGATGTACTTTTAGTAAAAAGTAGCTCTCCAATTTCAAAAGTACATCAACGTAGTATTAATACTTAGATTTAAAGATGTTCTGGGATAAATGAAATACATTCCCAGCAGCCATCTCCCTTTGCCTCTATCTTATTGCATATTTTGTCCTAATGTGCTTTCATATTTACATGTCACCATGTTTCCATTGGCTAGTACCTTAAAGTCAGATGTCTGTCAAGCAAACTGACCAGTGACAGAATTGCTTTGTGAGGTTTACATCTTTATGACATCAAATGCTTCACATGAAAAATGCAGTTCATTGTCAAAAATCAGCTATATTAGGAGAGTGAGAATTGTGTTTTAGCATCAATTACACACTAAATATGCTGTCATTGTGTATTTTTAATGGATGTCTTTCAGTTTTATATTAAATAGTATGGGTAGGCAAGAAAAGTGCATATATCTTTTATTAGCAGAAACTTACCCAAATGCGCTCTTGCATATTTAAGGCATTCAAAGTAATAATATTTCACAGCATTAATACAGTTATGTACTAGACTGGACAATGGTAAGCAGAGCCAGTACTTATATCAACAATGGCCTTATCTGTGTGAAGTTTGTATGTTCTCCCTGTGTTTGCGTGGGTTTCCTCCGGGTGCTGTGGTTTCCTCCCACACTCCAAAAAACATACTGTTAGGTTAATTGGCTGCTATCAAAATTGACCCTAGTCTCTCCCTCTCTGTCTGTGTGTGAGTGTGTGTCTATATTAGGGAATTTAGACTGTAAGCTCCAATAGGGTAGGGACTGATGTGAATGGGTTCTCTGTACAGCGCTGCGCTATTAGTGACACTATATAAATAAATGATAATGAGGATGATGATGATATGTGTTTACTATGCCTATACACATAGCCAGCTTTCACACTTGATTGGCAGATTAATGCATCATTATTGCTAAGTTTGATAACAGTTGTCTAATACAGTGACACTGGTAGAGAAAACCACTATAGACATTCACATAAGCAGCTCTCATCATCATCATTTATGGCATAAGACTTCTTTAATTATACTAAGTTTTTGAGCAGGTCTGCATTATACTTAATTATATAAGGGAGATGTACTTTTAGTAAAAAGTAGCTCTCCAATTTCAAAAGTACATCAACGTAGTATTAATACTTAGATTTAAAGATGTTCTGGGATAAATGAAATACATTCCCAGCAGCCATCTCCCTTTGCCTCTATCTTATTGCATATTTTGTCCTAATGTGCTTTCATATTTACATGTCACCATGTTTCCATTGGCTAGTACCTTAAAGTCAGATGTCTGTCAAGCAAACTGACCAGTGACAGAATTGCTTTGTGAGGTTTACATCTTTATGACATCAAATGCTTCACATGAAAAATGCAGTTCATTGTCAAAAATCAGCTATATTAGGAGAGTGAGAATTGTGTTTTAGCATCAATTACACACTAAATATGCTGTCATTGTGTATTTTTAATGGATGTCTTTCAGTTTTATATTAAATAGTATGGGTAGGCAAGAAAAGTGCATATATCTTTTATTAGCAGAAACTTACCCAAATGCGCTCTTGCATATTTAAGGCATTCAAAGTAATAATATTTCACAGCATTAATACAGTTATGTACTAGACTGGACAATGGTAAGCAGAGCCAGTACTTATATCAACAATGGCCTTATCTGTGTGAAGTTTGTATGTTCTCCCTGTGTTTGCGTGGGTTTCCTCCGGGTGCTGTGGTTTCCTCCCACACTCCAAAAAACATACTGTTAGGTTAATTGGCTGCTATCAAAATTGACCCTAGTCTCTCCCTCTCTGTCTGTGTGTGAGTGTGTGTGTCTATATTAGGGAATTTAGACTGTAAGCTCCAATAGGGTAGGGACTGATGTGAATGGGTTCTCTGTACAGCGCTGCGCTATTAGTGACACTATATAAATAAATGATAATGAGGATGATGATGATATGTGTTTACTATGCCTATACACATAGCCAGCTTTCACACTTGATTGGCAGATTAATGCATCATTATTGCTAAGTTTGATAACAGTTGTCTAATACAGTGACACTGGTAGAGAAAACCACTATAGACATTCACATAAGCAGCTCTCATCATCATCATTTATGGCATAAGACTTCTTTATTTATACTAAGTTTTTGAGCAGGTCTGCATTATACTTAATTATATAAGGGAGATGTACTTTTAGTAAAAAGTAGCTCTCCAATTTCAAAAGTACATCAACGTAGTATTAATACTTAGATTTAAAGATGTTCTGGGATAAATGAAATACATTCCCAGCAGCCATCTCCCTTTGCCTCTATCTTATTGCATATTTTGTCCTAATGTGCTTTCATATTTACATGTCACCATGTTTCCATTGGCTAGTACCTTAAAGTCAGATGTCTGTCAAGCAAACTGACCAGTGACAGAATTGCTTTGTGAGGTTTACATCTTTATGACATCAAATGCTTCACATGAAAAATGCAGTTCATTGTCAAAAATCAGCTATATTAGGAGAGTGAGAATTGTGTTTTAGCATCAATTACACACTAAATATGCTGTCATTGTGTATTTTTAATGGATGTCTTTCAGTTTTATATTAAATAGTATGGGTAGGCAAGAAAAGTGCATATATCTTTTATTAGCAGAAACTTACCCAAATGCGCTCTTGCATATTTAAGGCATTCAAAGTAATAATATTTCACAGCATTAATACAGTTATGTACTAGACTGGACAATGGTAAGCAGAGCCAGTACTTATATCAACAATGGCCTTATCTGTGTGAAGTTTGTATGTTCTCCCTGTGTTTGCGTGGGTTTCCTCCGGGTGCTGTGGTTTCCTCCCACACTCCAAAAAACATACTGTTAGGTTAATTGGCTGCTATCAAAATTGACCCTAGTCTCTCCCTCTCTGTCTGTGTGTGAGTGTGTGTCTATATTAGGGAATTTAGACTGTAAGCTCCAATAGGGTAGGGACTGATGTGAATGGGTTCTCTGTACAGCGCTGCGCTATTAGTGACACTATATAAATAAATGATAATGAGGATGATGATGATATGTGTTTACTATGCCTATACACATAGCCAGCTTTCACACTTGATTGGCAGATTAATGCATCATTATTGCTAAGTTTGATAACAGTTGTCTAATACAGTGACACTGGTAGAGAAAACCACTATAGACATTCACATAAGCAGCTCTCATCATCATCATTTATGGCATAAGACTTCTTTAATTATACTAAGTTTTTGAGCAGGTCTGCATTATACTTAATTATATAAGGGAGATGTACTTTTAGTAAAAAGTAGCTCTCCAATTTCAAAAGTACATCAACGTAGTACTAATACTTAGATTTAAAGATGTTCTGGGATAAATGAAATACATTCCCAGCAGCCATCTCCCTTTGCCTCTATCTTATTGCATATTTTGTCCTAATGTGCTTTCATATTTACATGTCATCATGTTTCCATTGGCTAGTACCTTAAAGTCAGATGTCTGTCAAGCAAACTGACCAGTGACAGAATTGCTTTGTGAGGTTTACATCTTTATGACATCAAATGCTTCACATGAAAAATGCAGTTCATTGTCAAAAATCAGCTATATTAGGAGAGTGAGAATTGTGTTTTAGCATCAATTACACACTAAATATGCTGTCATTGTGTATTTTTAATGGATGTCTTTCAGTTTTAAAGATAGACAGACCGATAGAAAGATAGAAAGATAGATAGATAGATAGATAGATAGATAGATAGATAGATAGATAGATAGACAGACAGACAGACTGATTTCAACTGGAAGCAGTGCTTACATATTGCTTAATTTTTGGTGGTTATTAAATAGTATGGGTAGGCAAGAAAAGTGCATATATCTTTTATTAGCAGAAACTTACCCAAATGCGCTCTTGCATATTTAAGGCATTCAAAGTAATAATATTTCACAGCATTAATACAGTTATGTACTAGACTGGACAATGGTAAGCAGAGCCAGTACTTATATCAACAATGGCCTTATCTGTGTGAAGTTTGTATGTTCTCCCTGTGTTTGCGTGGGTTTCCTCCGGGTGCTGTGGTTTCCTCCCACACTCCAAAAAACATACTGTTAGGTTAATTGGCTGCTATCAAAATTGACCCTAGTCTCTCCCTCTCTGTCTGTGTGTGAGTGTGTGTGTCTATATTAGGGAATTTAGACTGTAAGCTCCAATAGGGTAGGGACTGATGTGAATGGGTTCTCTGTACAGCGCTGCGCTATTAGTGACACTATATAAATAAATGATAATGAGGATGATGATGATATGTGTTTACTATGCCTATACACATAGCCAGCTTTCACACTTGATTGGCAGATTAATGCATCATTATTGCTAAGTTTGATAACAGTTGTCTAATACAGTGACACTGGTAGAGAAAACCACTATAGACATTCACATAAGCAGCTCTCATCATCATCATTTATGGCATAAGACTTCTTTATTTATACTAAGTTTTTGAGCAGGTCTGCATTATACTTAATTATATAAGGGAGATGTACTTTTAGTAAAAAGTAGCTCTCCAATTTCAAAAGTACATCAACGTAGTATTAATACTTAGATTTAAAGATGTTCTGGGATAAATGAAATACATTCCCAGCAGCCATCTCCCTTTGCCTCTATCTTATTGCATATTTTGTCCTAATGTGCTTTCATATTTACATGTCACCATGTTTCCATTGGCTAGTACCTTAAAGTCAGATGTCTGTCAAGCAAACTGACCAGTGACAGAATTGCTTTGTGAGGTTTACATCTTTATGACATCAAATGCTTCACATGAAAAATGCAGTTCATTGTCAAAAATCAGCTATATTAGGAGAGTGAGAATTGTGTTTTAGCATCAATTACACACTAAATATGCTGTCATTGTGTATTTTTAATGGATGTCTTTCAGTTTTATATTAAATAGTATGGGTAGGCAAGAAAAGTGCATATATCTTTTATTAGCAGAAACTTACCCAAATGCGCTCTTGCATATTTAAGGCATTCAAAGTAATAATATTTCACAGCATTAATACAGTTATGTACTAGACTGGACAATGGTAAGCAGAGCCAGTACTTATATCAACAATGGCCTTATCTGTGTGAAGTTTGTATGTTCTCCCTGTGTTTGCGTGGGTTTCCTCCGGGTGCTGTGGTTTCCTCCCACACTCCAAAAAACATACTGTTAGGTTAATTGGCTGCTATCAAAATTGACCCTAGTCTCTCCCTCTCTGTCTGTGTGTGAGTGTGTGTCTATATTAGGGAATTTAGACTGTAAGCTCCAATAGGGTAGGGACTGATGTGAATGGGTTCTCTGTACAGCGCTGCGCTATTAGTGACACTATATAAATAAATGATAATGAGGATGATGATGATATGTGTTTACTATGCCTATACACATAGCCAGCTTTCACACTTGATTGGCAGATTAATGCATCATTATTGCTAAGTTTGATAACAGTTGTCTAATACAGTGACACTGGTAGAGAAAACCACTATAGACATTCACATAAGCAGCTCTCATCATCATCATTTATGGCATAAGACTTCTTTAATTATACTAAGTTTTTGAGCAGGTCTGCATTATACTTAATTATATAAGGGAGATGTACTTTTAGTAAAAAGTAGCTCTCCAATTTCAAAAGTACATCAACGTAGTACTAATACTTAGATTTAAAGATGTTCTGGGATAAATGAAATACATTCCCAGCAGCCATCTCCCTTTGCCTCTATCTTATTGCATATTTTGTCCTAATGTGCTTTCATATTTACATGTCACCATGTTTCCGTTGGCTAGTACCTTAAAGTCAGATGTCTGTCAAGCAAACTGACCAGTGACAGAATTGCTTTGTGAGGTTTACATCTTTATGACATCAAATGCTTCACATGAAAAATGCAGTTCATTGTCAAAAATCAGCTATATTAGGAGAGTGAGAATTGTGTTTTAGCATCAATTACACACTAAATATGCTGTCATTGTGTATTTTTAATGGATGTCTTTCAGTTTTAAAGATAGACAGACCGATAGAAAGATAGAAAGATAGATAGATAGATAGATAGATAGATAGATAGATAGATAGATAGATAGATAGATAGATAGACAGACAGACAGACTGATTTCAACTGGAAGCAGTGCTTACATATTGCTTAATTTTTGGTGGTTATTAAATAGTATGGGTAGGCAAGAAAAGTGCATATATCTTTTATTAGCAGAAACTTACCCAAATGCGCTCTTGCATATTTAAGGCATTCAAAGTAATAATATTTCACAGCATTAATACAGTTATGTACTAGACTGGACAATGGTAAGCAGAGCCAGTACTTATATCAACAATGGCCTTATCTGTGTGAAGTTTGTATGTTCTCCCTGTGTTTGCGTGGGTTTCCTCCGGGTGCTGTGGTTTCCTCCCACACTCCAAAAAACATACTGTTAGGTTAATTGGCTGCTATCAAAATTGACCCTAGTCTCTCCCTCTCTGTCTGTGTGTGAGTGTGTGTGTCTATATTAGGGAATTTAGACTGTAAGCTCCAATAGGGTAGGGACTGATGTGAATGGGTTCTCTGTACAGCGCTGCGCTATTAGTGACACTATATAAATAAATGATAATGAGGATGATGATGATATGTGTTTACTATGCCTATACACATAGCCAGCTTTCACACTTGATTGGCAGATTAATGCATCATTATTGCTAAGTTTGATAACAGTTGTCTAATACAGTGACACTGGTAGAGAAAACCACTATAGACATTCACATAAGCAGCTCTCATCATCATCATTTATGGCATAAGACTTCTTTATTTATACTAAGTTTTTGAGCAGGTCTGCATTATACTTAATTATATAAGGGAGATGTACTTTTAGTAAAAAGTAGCTCTCCAATTTCAAAAGTACATCAACGTAGTATTAATACTTAGATTTAAAGATGTTCTGGGATAAATGAAATACATTCCCAGCAGCCATCTCCCTTTGCCTCTATCTTATTGCATATTTTGTCCTAATGTGCTTTCATATTTACATGTCACCATGTTTCCATTGGCTAGTACCTTAAAGTCAGATGTCTGTCAAGCAAACTGACCAGTGACAGAATTGCTTTGTGAGGTTTACATCTTTATGACATCAAATGCTTCACATGAAAAATGCAGTTCATTGTCAAAAATCAGCTATATTAGGAGAGTGAGAATTGTGTTTTAGCATCAATTACACACTAAATATGCTGTCATTGTGTATTTTTAATGGATGTCTTTCAGTTTTATATTAAATAGTATGGGTAGGCAAGAAAAGTGCATATATCTTTTATTAGCAGAAACTTACCCAAATGCGCTCTTGCATATTTAAGGCATTCAAAGTAATAATATTTCACAGCATTAATACAGTTATGTACTAGACTGGACAATGGTAAGCAGAGCCAGTACTTATATCAACAATGGCCTTATCTGTGTGAAGTTTGTATGTTCTCCCTGTGTTTGCGTGGGTTTCCTCCGGGTGCTGTGGTTTCCTCCCACACTCCAAAAAACATACTGTTAGGTTAATTGGCTGCTATCAAAATTGACCCTAGTCTCTCCCTCTCTGTCTGTGTGTGAGTGTGTGTCTATATTAGGGAATTTAGACTGTAAGCTCCAATAGGGTAGGGACTGATGTGAATGGGTTCTCTGTACAGCGCTGCGCTATTAGTGACACTATATAAATAAATGATAATGAGGATGATGATGATATGTGTTTACTATGCCTATACACATAGCCAGCTTTCACACTTGATTGGCAGATTAATGCATCATTATTGCTAAGTTTGATAACAGTTGTCTAATACAGTGACACTGGTAGAGAAAACCACTATAGACATTCACATAAGCAGCTCTCATCATCATCATTTATGGCATAAGACTTCTTTAATTATACTAAGTTTTTGAGCAGGTCTGCATTATACTTAATTATATAAGGGAGATGTACTTTTAGTAAAAAGTAGCTCTCCAATTTCAAAAGTACATCAACGTAGTATTAATACTTAGATTTAAAGATGTTCTGGGATAAATGAAATACATTCCCAGCAGCCATCTCCCTTTGCCTCTATCTTATTGCATATTTTGTCCTAATGTGCTTTCATATTTACATGTCACCATGTTTCCATTGGCTAGTACCTTAAAGTCAGATGTCTGTCAAGCAAACTGACCAGTGACAGAATTGCTTTGTGAGGTTTACATCTTTATGACATCAAATGCTTCACATGAAAAATGCAGTTCATTGTCAAAAATCAGCTATATTAGGAGAGTGAGAATTGTGTTTTAGCATCAATTACACACTAAATATGCTGTCATTGTGTATTTTTAATGGATGTCTTTCAGTTTTAAAGATAGACAGACCGATAGAAAGATAGAAAGATAGATAGATAGATAGATAGATAGATAGATAGATAGATAGACAGACAGACAGACTGATTTCAACTGGAAGCAGTGCTTACATATTGCTTAATTTTTGGTGGTTATTAAATAGTATGGGTAGGCAAGAAAAGTGCATATATCTTTTATTAGCAGAAACTTACCCAAATGCGCTCTTGCATATTTAAGGCATTCAAAGTAATAATATTTCACAGCATTAATACAGTTATGTACTAGACTGGACAATGGTAAGCAGAGCCAGTACTTATATCAACAATGGCCTTATCTGTGTGAAGTTTGTATGTTCTCCCTGTGTTTGCGTGGGTTTCCTCCGGGTGCTGTGGTTTCCTCCCACACTCCAAAAAACATACTGTTAGGTTAATTGTCTGCTATCAAAATTGACCCTAGTCTCTCCCTCTCTGTCTGTGTGTGAGTGTGTGTCTATATTAGGGAATTTAGACTGTAAGCTCCAATAGGGTAGGGACTGATGTGAATGGGTTCTCTGTACAGCGCTGCGCTATTAGTGACACTATATAAATAAATGATAATGAGGATGATGATGATATGTGTTTACTATGCCTATACACATAGCCAGCTTTCACACTTGATTGGCAGATTAATGCATCATTATTGCTAAGTTTGATAACAGTTGTCTAATACAGTGACACTGGTAGAGAAAACCACTATAGACATTCACATAAGCAGCTCTCATCATCATCATTTATGGCATAAGACTTCTTTAATTATACTAAGTTTTTGAGCAGGTCTGCATTATACTTAATTATATAAGGGAGATGTACTTTTAGTAAAAAGTAGCTCTCCAATTTCAAAAGTACATCAACGTAGTATTAATACTTAGATTTAAAGATGTTCTGGGATAAATGAAATACATTCCCAGCAGCCATCTCCCTTTGCCTCTATCTTATTGCATATTTTGTCCTAATGTGCTTTCATATTTACATGTCACCATGTTTCCATTGGCTAGTACCTTAAAGTCAGATGTCTGTCAAGCAAACTGACCAGTGACAGAATTGCTTTGTGAGGTTTACATCTTTATGACATCAAATGCTTCACATGAAAAATGCAGTTCATTGTCAAAAATCAGCTATATTAGGAGAGTGAGAATTGTGTTTTAGCATCAATTACACACTAAATATGCTGTCATTGTGTATTTTTAATGGATGTCTTTCAGTTTTATATTAAATAGTATGGGTAGGCAAGAAAAGTGCATATATCTTTTATTAGCAGAAACTTACCCAAATGCGCTCTTGCATATTTAAGGCATTCAAAGTAATAATATTTCACAGCATTAATACAGTTATGTACTAGACTGGACAATGGTAAGCAGAGCCAGTACTTATATCAACAATGGCCTTATCTGTGTGAAGTTTGTATGTTCTCCCTGTGTTTGCGTGGGTTTCCTCCGGGTGCTGTGGTTTCCTCCCACACTCCAAAAAACATACTGTTAGGTTAATTGGCTGCTATCAAAATTGACCCTAGTCTCTCCCTCTCTGTCTGTGTGTGAGTGTGTGTGTCTATATTAGGGAATTTAGACTGTAAGCTCCAATAGGGTAGGGACTGATGTGAATGGGTTCTCTGTACAGCGCTGCGCTATTAGTGACACTATATAAATAAATGATAATGAGGATGATGATGATATGTGTTTACTATGCCTATACACATAGCCAGCTTTCACACTTGATTGGCAGATTAATGCATCATTATTGCTAAGTTTGATAACAGTTGTCTAATACAGTGACACTGGTAGAGAAAACCACTATAGACATTCACATAAGCAGCTCTCATCATCATCATTTATGGCATAAGACTTCTTTAATTATACTAAGTTTTTGAGCAGGTCTGCATTATACTTAATTATATAAGGGAGATGTACTTTTAGTAAAAAGTAGCTCTCCAATTTCAAAAGTACATCAACGTAGTATTAATACTTAGATTTAAAGATGTTCTGGGATAAATGAAATACATTCCCAGCAGCCATCTCCCTTTGCCTCTATCTTATTGCATATTTTGTCCTAATGTGCTTTCATATTTACATGTCACCATGTTTCCATTGGCTAGTACCTTAAAGTCAGATGTCTGTCAAGCAAACTGACCAGTGACAGAATTGCTTTGTGAGGTTTACATCTTTATGACATCAAATGCTTCACATGAAAAATGCAGTTCATTGTCAAAAATCAGCTATATTAGGAGAGTGAGAATTGTGTTTTAGCATCAATTACACACTAAATATGCTGTCATTGTGTATTTTTAATGGATGTCTTTCAGTTTTATATTAAATAGTATGGGTAGGCAAGAAAAGTGCATATATCTTTTATTAGCAGAAACTTACCCAAATGCGCTCTTGCATATTTAAGGCATTCAAAGTAATAATATTTCACAGCATTAATACAGTTATGTACTAGACTGGACAATGGTAAGCAGAGCCAGTACTTATATCAACAATGGCCTTATCTGTGTGAAGTTTGTATGTTCTCCCTGTGTTTGCGTGGGTTTCCTCCGGGTGCTGTGGTTTCCTCCCACACTCCAAAAAACATATTGTTAGGTTAATTGGCTGCTATCAAAATTGACCCTAGTCTCTCCCTCTCTGTCTGTGTGTGAGTGTGTGTCTATATTAGGGAATTTAGACTGTAAGCTCCAATAGGGTAGGGACTGATGTGAATGGGTTCTCTGTACAGCGCTGCGCTATTAGTGACACTATATAAATAAATGATAATGAGGATGATGATGATATGTGTTTACTATGCCTATACACATAGCCAGCTTTCACACTTGATTGGCAGATTAATGCATCATTATTGCTAAGTTTGATAACAGTTGTCTAATACAGTGACACTGGTAGAGAAAACCACTATAGACATTCACATAAGCAGCTCTCATCATCATCATTTATGGCATAAGACTTCTTTAATTATACTAAGTTTTTGAGCAGGTCTGCATTATACTTAATTATATAAGGGAGATGA
>NW_027446663.1:0-49138 GCF_038048845.1 Mixophyes fleayi | reverse complement strand
TATGAATTCAATCATGAATTGAATCATGAATCATGAATTGAATCATGAATCATGAATTGAATTATGAATTGAATCATGAATCATGAATTGAATAATGAATTAAATCATGAATCATGAATCATGAATCGAATCATGATTCATGAATTGAATCATAAATCATGAATCATGAAATGAATCATGAATTGAATCATGAATCATGATTTAAATCATGAATCATGAATTGAATCATATATTGAATCATGAATCATGAATTGAATCATGAATCATGAATCATGAATTGAATCATGAATCATGAATTCAATCATAAATCATGAATCATGAATTGAATTATGAATCATGAATTGAATCATAAATTATGAATTGAATCATGAATAATGAATTGAATCATATATCGAATCATGAATCATGAAATGAATCAGGAATCATGAATCATGAATTGAATCATGAATTATGATTTAAATTATGAATTATGATTTGAATCATGAATTATGAATTGAATGATATATTGAATCATGAATCATGAATTGAATCATGAATCATGAAATGAATCATGAATCATGAATTAATTCATGATTCACGAATAATAAATCATGAATCGAATCATGATTCATGAATCATTAATCATGAATCATGAACCATGAATTGAATCATGAATCATGAATCAAATCAAGAATCATGAATAATAAATTGAATCATGAATCATGAATCAAATTATGAATCATTAATCATGAATCGAATCATGATTCATAAATCATGAATCATAAGTCGAATCATGATTCATGAATCATGTATCATAATTCGAATCATGATTCATGAATCAAATCATGATTTATGAATCATGAATCGAATCATGATTCATGAATCGAATCATGAATCATGAATCATGAATCGAATCATGATTCATGAATCGAATCGAATCATGATTCATGAAACATGAATCATGAATCAAATCATAAATCAGGAATTGAATCATAAATCATGAATTGAATCATAAATCATGAATCATGAAATGAATCATGAATTAAATCAAGAATCATGATTTAAATCAAGAATCATGAATTGAATAATATATTGAATCATGAATCAAGATTTGAATCATGAATCATGAATCATGAATTGAATCATGAATCATGAATTGAATCATAAATCATGAATCATGAATTGAATCATATATTGAATCATGAATCATGAATTGAATAACGACTGAGCTACAACTGGGTAATGAGTAGCAGAGTGCAGACAGTTGAAATTGGGAACCCCTTGGCCACCATCCTGTGCTATATTTTGTAGGACGAGAAGCCATGTTTCTTGCGCCATATGAATTGTGATGTGTAATGTTGTAAAAGTTTAAATTCATAGGGAGGGATACATGGGTGGCTTGTTGAGTGTATTTTTGCTTCTAATAGTTCAATTAAAAGACCAAAGATTGAAGGTGAGAGGGGGCAGTCCTGCTGTGTACCATTGGAAATTAAAAGGATGAAGACGCGACTCTGTTGGCCACTACCATTGCTCTAGGTGATTGGTATAAAGCTAGTAGACCATCTAAGTAAAACCGACCAGTATTTTAAGTGAAAAATATAAATGCTGAAATTAATAAAGGGAATAGCTCTAAAATGATAACAAGCAGGACTTTGAAGTGACAATTTTAGTCAGTTCATCATGCACATTACCATCTGTGACTGTAATTCTACAAAAGATTGCAGAGAGTGTTTTTAGTGTGGCAATTTCTAAACTGGGATGGGGTATGTACTTTTTGGTTACAAAAGTTACCCTTGTATTGTTATGTGTAATATTGGACTCAACATTACATTATTATTTTAGGGCTCCTTTCAGAGCAGGTGAATACATTTTAGTTCAATATTATTAGCTGTATTTTGAGATTTAAAGACAGTCAGAAACATGCATTAAAAACAATACCTATTAGGAAGCTCAATACAAATCATTCTTTATTAGAATGCAGGTCTGTAGGATCCTTTGTGGAACTTATTACAATGGTTAGAGGTCTAAGGAATCTTTTTAAAATTGTAGAAGCCTTTTATGACTTGGAAATGGCTCCACTGTTGATTATATGACTAGTATATTTATAATACTTATTTATAGTATAGTAGGGATAAACTATACTTGAATCATGAATTAAATCATGAATCATGAATCATAAATCGAATCATGATTTATGAATTAAATCATGAATCAAGAATCATGAATCGAATCATGAAACATGAATCACGAATTGAATCATGAATCATAAATCATGAATTGAATCATAAATCATGAATTGAATCATGAATAATGAATCATGAATTGAATTATGAACAAAGAATTGAATCATGAATTGAATCATGAATCATGAATTAAATCATGAATCATGATTTAAATCATGAATCATGAATTGAATCATATATTGAATCATGAATCATGAATTGAATGATGAATTATGAATCATGAATTGAATCATAAATCATGAATCATGAATTGAATTATGAATCATGAATTGAATCATGAATCATGAATTGAATCATGAATCATAAATTGAATCATGAATAATGAATTAAATCATGAATTGAATCATGAATCATGAAATGAATCATGAATCATGAATTGAATCATGATTCATGAATCATGATTCATGAATCATGAATTGAATCATGAATTGAATCATGAATTGAATCATGAATCATTAATAAAGAATCGAATCATGAATCATGAATTGAATCATAAATCATGAATCATTAAATGAATCATGAATTGAATTATGAATCATGAAGTGAATCATGAGTGATGAATTGAATCATGAATCATGAATTGAATCATGAATCGAATCATGAATCATGAATAGATTCATGAATCATGAATTGAATCATGAATCATGAAGCATGAATTGAATCATGAATCATGAATCATAATTTAAATCATGTATCATGAATCATGAATTGAATCATGAATCATGAATTCAATCATGAATCAGGAATCAGGAATCATGAATTGAATCATGAATCATATATTGAATCATGAATCATGAATTGAATCATATATTGAATCATGAATCATGAATTGAATCATGAACAATGAATTGAATCATGAATCATGATTTAAATCATGAATCATGGATCACGAATTGAATCATGAATCATGAATCATGAATTGAATCATAAATCATGAATTGAATCATGAAAAATGAATCATGAATTGAATCATGAACAATTAATTGAATCATGAATCGAATAATGAATCATGAATCATAAATTGAATCATGAATCATGAATCAGGAATCATGAATTGAATCATGAATCATGAATCATGAATTGAATAATGAATCATGAATCATAAATTGAATCATGAATGATAAATCATGAATTGAATCATGAATCATGAATTAAATCATGAATCATGATTTGAATCATGAATCATGAATTGAATCATATATTGAATCGTGAATCATGAATTGAATCATGAATCATGAATTGAATCATGAATCATGAATCATGAATTGAATCATGAATCATGAATTAAATCATGAATCATGATTTAAATCATGAATCATGAATTGAATCAAATATTGAATCATGAATCATGAATTGAATCATGAATCATGAATCATGAATTGAATCATGAATCATGAATTAAATCATAAATCATGAATCATGAATTGAATTATGAATCATGAATTGAATCATGAATTGAATCATGAATCATGAATTGAATCATGAATAATGAATTGAATCATAAATTGAATCATGAATCATGAAATGAATCATGAATCATGAATTGAATCATGATTCATGAATAATGATTCATGAATCATGAATTGAATCATGAATTGAATCATGAATTGAATCATGAATCGAATCATGAATTGAATCATGAATCATGAATAATGAATCGAATCATGAATCATGAATTGATTCATGATTTATGAATCATGAATCATAAATTGAATCATGATTCATGAATCATGAATCAAATCATAAATCATGAATTTAATCATAAATCATGAATCATTAAATGAATCATGAATTGAATCATAAATCATGAATCATTAAATGAATCATGAATTGAATTATGAATCTTGAGTGATGAATTGAATCATGAATCATGAATTGAATCATGAATCATGAATCATGAATTGAATCATGAATTGAATCATGAATTGAATTATGAATCAGGAATCAGGAATCAGGAATCATGAATTGAATCATGAATCATGAATCATGAATCAAATAATGAATCATGAATTGAATCATGAATGATGAATCATGAATTGAATCACGGATCATGAATTGAATCATGAATCATGAATTGAATAATGAATTATGATTTGAATCATGAATTGAATCGTATATTGAATCATGAATCATGAATTGAATCATGAATCATGAATCATGAATTGAATCATGAATCATGAATCATGAATCATGATTTGAATCATAAATCATGAATCATGAATTGAATCATGAATCATGAATCATGAATTGAATCATGAATTGAATCATGAATCATGAATTGAATCATGAATCAGGAATCATGAATTGAATCATGAACAATTAATTGAATCATGAATCGAATAATGAATCATGAATCATAAATTGAATCATGAATCATGAGTCAGGAATCATGAATTGAATCATGAATCATGAATCATGAATCGAATAATGAATCATGAATCATAAATTGAATCATGAATGATAAATCATAAATTGAATCATGAATAATGAATTAAATCATGAATCATGAATTGAATCATATATTGAATCGTGAATCATGAATTAAATCATGAATCATGAATTGAATCATGAATCATGAATTGAATCATATATTGAATCATGAATCATGAATTGAATCATGAATCATGAATCATGAATTGAATCATGAATCATGAATTGAATCATAAATCATGAATCATGAATTGAATCATGAATAATGAATTGAATCATGAATTGAATCATGAATCATGAATTGAATCATATATTGAATCATGAATCATGAATTGAATCATGAATCATGAATTTAATCATGAATCATGAATTGAATCATAAATCATGAATCATGAATTGAATTATGAATCATGAATTGAATCATGAATTGAATCATGAATCATGAATTGAATCATGAATAATGAATTGAATCATGAATTGAATCATGAATCATGAATTGAATCATAAATTGAATCATGAATTGAAACATGAATTGAATCATGAATTGAATCATGAATCATGAATAATGAATCGAATCATGAATCATGAATTGATTCATGATTTATGAATCATGAATCATAAATTGAATCATGATTCATGAATCATGAATCATGAATCATGAATCATGAATCAAATCATAAATCATGAATTTAATCATAAATCATGAATCATTAAATGAATCATGTATTGAATAATAAATCATGAATCATTAAATGAATCATGAATTGAATTATGAATCATGAGTGATGAATTGAATCATGAATCATGAATTGAATCATGAATCATGAATCATGAATCGAATCATGAATCATGAATTGAATCATGAATCATGAATCATGAATTGAATCATGAATCATGAAGCAAGAATTGAATCATGAATCATGTATTGAATCATGAATCATGAATCATGAATTGAATCATGAATCAAATAATGAATCATGAATTGAATCATGAATGATGAATCATGAATTGAATCACGGATCATGAATTGAATCATGAATCATGAATCGAATCATGAATCATAAATCATGAATCGAATCATGAATCATGAATTATGAATCGAATCATGAATCATGAATCGAATCATGATTCATGAATCATGAATCGAATCATGATTCATGAATCATGAATCGAATCATGATTCATGAATCATGAATCGAATCATGATTCATGAATCATGAATCGAATCATGATTCATGAATCGAATCATGATTCATGAACCATGAATCGAATCATGATTCATGAATCGAATCATGATTCATGAACCATGAATCGAATCATGATTCATGAATCATGAATCGAATCATGAATCGAATCATGATTCATGAATCATGAATCGAATCATGAATCATGAATCGAATCATGAATCATGAATCGAATCATGAATCATGAATCGAATCATGATTCATGAATCATGAATCATGAATCAAATCATGATTAATGAATCATGAATCATGAATCGAATCATGATTCATGAATCATGAATCAAATCATTATTCATGAATTGAATCATAAATCAAGAATCATGAAATGAATCATGAAGTGAATCATGAATCATGATTTAAATCATGAATCACGAATTGAATCATATATTGAATCATGAATCATGAATTGAATCATAAATCATGAATCATGAATTGAATTATGAATCATGAATTGAATCATGAATTGAATCATCAATCATGAATCATAATTCAAATCATGCATCATGAATTGAATCATGATTTATGAATCATGAATCATAAATTGAATCATGATTCATGAATCATGAATCATGAATTGAATTATGAATCATGAATTGAATCATGAATCATGAATTGAATCATGAATAATGAATTGAATCATGAATTGAATCATGAATCATGAATCATCAATCATGAATTGAATCATGAATCATGAATTGAATCATGAATTGAATCATGAATGATGAATCGAATAATGAATCAAGAATAATGAATTGAATCATGAATCATGACTCATGAATTGAATCATGAATCATGAAATGAATCATGAATCATGATTTGAATCATGAATCATGAATTGAATAATGAATCATGAATTGAATCATGAATTGAATCATGAATTGAATCACGAATCATAAATTGAATTATTAATTGAATCATGAATCATGAATTGAATCATGAATCATGAATCATGAAATGAATTATGAATCATGAATTAAATCATGAATCATGAATTGAATCATGAATCATGAATCGAATCATAAATCATGAATTGAATATTGAATCATGAATCATGAATTGAATCATGAATCAAGAATTGAATCATGAATCATGAATTGAATCATGACTCATAAATTCATGACTCATAAATTGAATAATGAATCATTAATCATGAATTGAATCATGAATCATGAATTGAATCATGAATTGAATCATGAATCATGAATTGAATCATGAATCATGAATCAGGAATCAGGAATTATGAATTGAATCATGAATCGAATAATGAATCATGAATTGAATCATGAATCATGAATTGAATCATGAATCATAAATCATGAATTGAATCATGAATCATGAATTGAATTTCTGAATTGAATCATGAATCATGAATTGAATCATGAATCATGAATTGAATCATGAATCATGAATTGAATCATAAATCATGAATCATGAATTGAATTATGAATCAGAATTGAATCATGAATTGAATCATGAATCATGAATTGAATCATGAATAATGAATTAACATGAATCGAATCATGATTCATGAATCGAATCATGATTCATGAACCATGAATCGAATCATGATTCATGAATCGAATCATGATTCATGAACCATGAATCGAATCATGATTCATGAATCATGAATCGATCATGAATCGAATCATGATTCATGAATCATGAATCGAATCATGAATCATGAATCGAATCATGATTCATGAATCGAATCATGATTCATGAATCAAATCATGATTAATGAATCATGAATCATGAATCGAATCATGATTCATGAATCATGAATCGAATCATTATTCATGAATTGAATCATAATCATGAATCATGAAATGAATCATGAATTGAATCATGAATGATGATTTAAATCATGAATCATGAATTGAATCATATATTGAATCATGAATCATGAATTGAATCATAAATCATGAATCATGAATTGAATTATGAATCATGAATTGATCATGAATTGAATCATCAATCATGAATCATGAAATCAATCATGCATCATGAATTGAATCATGATTTATGAATCATGAATCATAAATTGAATCATGATTCATGAATCATGAATCATGAATTGAATTATGAATCATGAATTGAATCATGAATCATGAATTGAATCATGAATAATGAATTGAATCATGAATTGAATCATGAATCATGATCATCATCATGATTGAATCATGAATCATGAATTGAATCATAAATCATAAATCGAATAATGAATCATGAATCATGAATTGAATCATGAATCATGAATTGAATCATGAATTGAATCATGAATGATGAATCGAATAATGAATCAAGAATAATGAATTGAATCATGAATCATGACTCATGATTGAATCATGAATCATGAAATGAATCATGAATCATGATTTGAATCATGAATCATGATTGAATCATTGAATCATGATTGAATCATGAATTGAATCACGAATCATAAATTGAATCATTAATTGAATCATGAATCATGAATTGAATCATGAATCATGAATCATGAATGAATTATGAATCATGATTGAATCATGAATCATGAATTGAATCATGAATTATGAATCGAATCAAGAATCATGAATTGAATCATGAATCATGAATCATGAATTGAATCATGAATCAGTAATCAAGATTGATCATGAATCATGAATTGAATCATGAATTGAATCATGAATTGAATCATGAATCGAATCATGATTGAATCATGAATCATGAATAATGAATCGAATCATGAATCATGAATTGATTCATGATTTATGAATCATGAATCATAAATGAATCATGATTCATGAATCATGAATCATGAATCAAATCATAAATCATGAATTTAATCATAAATCATGAATCATTAAATGAATCATGAATTGAATTATGAATCATGAGTGATGAATTGAATCATGAATCATGAATTGAATCATGAATCATGAATCATGAATCGAATCATGAATCATGAAATGAATCATGAATTGAATCATGAATCATGAATCATGAATCGAATCATGAATCATGAATTGAATCATGAATCATGAATCATGAATTGAATCATGAATCATGAAGCAAGAATTGAATCATGAATCATGTATTGAATCATGAATCATGAATTGAATCATGATCAAATAATGAATCATGAATTGAATCATGAATTGAATCATGAATCATGAATCATGAATCATGAATTGAATCATGAATCATGAATTGATCATAAATCATAAATCGAATAATGATCATGAATCATGAATTGAATCATGAATCATGATTGAATCATGAATTGAATCATGAATGATGAATCGAATAATGAATCAAGAATAATGAATTGAATCATGAATCATGACTCATGATTGAATCATGAATCATGAAATGAATCATGAATCATGATTTGAATCATGAATCATGAATTGAATCATGAATCATGATTGAATCACGAATCATAAATGAATCATTAATTGAATCATGAATCATGAATCATGAAAAGAATTATGAATCATGAATTGAATCATGAATCATGAATCATGAAATGAATTATGAATCATGAATTGAATCATGAATCATGAATTGAATCATGAATCATGAATCGAATCAAGAATCATGAATTGAATCATGATCATGAATCAATGAATTGAATCATGAATCATGAATCAAGAATTGAATCATGAATCATGAATTGAATCATGAATTGAATCATGAATTGAATCATGAATCGAATCATGAATTGAATCATGAATCATGAATTGAATCATGAATCATGAATTGAATCATGAATCATGAATCATGAATCGAATCATGAATCATGAATCATGAATCGAATCATGATTCATGAATCATGAATTGAATCATGAAATGAATTATGAATCATGAATTGATTCATGAATCATGAATTGAATCATGAATCATGAATCGAATCATGATTCTTGAATTGAATCATGAATCATGAATTGAATTTCTGAATTGAATTATGAATCATAAATCATGAATTGAATCATGAATCATGAATTGAATCATGAATCATGAATTGAATAATGAATTGAATCATGAATCATGAATTGGATCATGAATTGAATCATGAATCATAATTTGAATCATGAATCATGAATCGAATCATGAATCATGAATTGAATCATGAATCATGAATCAAGAATTTTATCATGTATCATGAATTGAATCATGAATTGAATCATGAATCATGAATTGAATCATGAATCAGGAATCAGGAATCATTAATTGAATCATGAATCATGAATTGAATAATGAATCATGAATCATGAATTGAATCATGAAATGAATCATGAATCATGAATCATGAATTGAATCATGAATCATGAATTGAATCATGAATCATGATTTGAATCATGAATCATGAATTGAATCATATATTGAATCAAGAATCATGAATTAAATCATGAATCATGAATTGAATCATGAATCATGAATCATGAATTGAATCATGAATCATGAATCATGAATCATGAATCCTGAATCGAATCATGAATCATGAATCATGAATCGAATCATGATTCATGAATCATGAATCGAATCATGATTCATGAATCATGAATCATGAATCGAATCATGATTCATGAATCATGAATCGAATCATGAATCATGAATCGAATCATGAATCATGAATCATAAATCGAATCATGATTCATGAATCATGAATCATGAATCGAATCATGAATCATAAATCATGAATCGAATCATGAATCATGAATCATGAATCGAATCATGAATCATGAATCATGAATCGAATCATGAATCATGAATCATGAATCGAATCATGATTCATGAATCATGAATCGAATCATGAATCGAATCATGATTCATGAATCAAATCATGATTCATGAACCATGAATCGAATCATGAATCATGAATCGAATCATGATTCATGAATCATGAATCGTATCATGAATCATGAATCGAATCATGATTCATGAATCATGAATCATGAATCAAATCATGATTAATGAAACACGAATCATGAATCGAATCATGATTCATGAATCATGAATCGAATCATTATTCATGAATTGAATCATAAATCATGAATCATGAAATGAATCATGAATCGAATCATGAATCATGATTTAAATCATGAATCATGAATTGAATCATATATTGAATCATGAATCATGAATTGAATTATGAATCATGAATTGAATCATGAATTGAATCATGAATCATGAATCATGAATCAAATCATGAATCATGAATTGAATCATGATTCATGAATCATGAATCATGAATTGAATTATGAATCATGAATTGAATCATGAATCATTAATTGAATCATGAATAATGAATTGAATCATGATTCATGAATCATGAATCATGAATTGAATTATGAATCATGAATTGAATCATGAATCATTAATTGAATCATGAATAATGAATTGAATCATGAATTGAATCATGAAACATGAATCATGAATTGAATCATGAATCATGAATTAAATCATGAATCATGAATTGAATCATAAATCGAATAATGAATCATGAATCATGAATTGAATCATGAATCATGAATTGAATCATGAATTGAATCATGAATGTTGAATCGAATAATGAATCATGAATAATGAATTGAATCATGAATCATGACTCATGAATTGAATCATGAATCATGAAAGGAATCATGAATCATGATTTGAATCATGAATCATGAATTGAATCATGAATCATGAAGTGAATCATGAATTGAATCATGAATTGAATCATGAATCATAAATTGAATCATTAATTGAATCATGAATCATGAATTGAATCATGAATCATGAAATGAATTATGAATCATGAATTGAATCATGAATCATGAATTGAATCATGAATCATGAATCGAATCATGAATCATGAATTGAATCATGAATCATGAATCATGAATTGAATCATGAATCATGAATCAAGAATTGAATCATGAATCATGAATTGAATCATGAATTGAATCATGACTCATAAATTGAATCATGAATTGAATCATGAATCATGAATTGAATCATGAATCATGAATCAGGAATCATGAATTGAATCATGAATCATGAATCGAATAATGAATCATGAATTGAATCATGGATTGAATCATGAATCATGAATTGAATCATGAATCATGAATCATGAAAAAAATTATGAATCATGAATTGAATCATGAATCATGAATTGAATCATGAATCATGAATCGAATCATGAATCATGAATCGAATCATGAATCAATAATTTTATCATGAATCATGAATTGAATCATGAATTGAATCATGACTCATACATTGAATCATGAATCATTAATCATGAATTGAATCATGAATCATGAATTGAATCATGAATTGAATCATGAATCATGAATTGAATCATGAATCAGGAATCAGGAATTGAATCATGAATCATGAATCAAATAATGAATCATGAATCATGAATTGAATCATGAATTGAATCATGAATCATGAATCATGATTTGAATCATGAATCATGAATTGAATCATGAATCATGAATTGAATTATGAATCATGAATCGAATCATGAATCATAAATTGAATCATGAATCATGAATTGAATCATGAATCATGAATCATGAATTGAATCATCAATCATGAATCAAGAATTTTATCATGAATCATGAATTGAATCATGACTCATAAATTGAATCATGAATCATTAATCATGAATTGAATCATGAATCATGAATTGAATCATGAATTGAATCATGAATCAAGAATTGAATCATGAATCATGAATTGAATCATGAATCATTAATTGAATCATGAATAATGAATTGAATCATGAATTGAAACATGAATCTTGAATTGAATCATGAATCATGAATTAAATCATGAATCATGAATTGAATCATAAATCGAATAATGAATCATGAATCATGAATTGAATCATGAATCATGAATTGAATCATGCATTGAATCATGAATGATGAATCGAATAATGAATCATGAATAATGAATTGAATCATGAATCATGACTCATGAATTGAATCATGAATCATGAAAGGAATCATGAATCATGATTTGAATCATGAATCATGAATTGAATCATGAATCCTGAATTGAATCATGAATTGAATCATGAATTGAATCATGAATCATAAATTGAATCATTAATTGAATCATGAATCATGAATTGAATCATGAATCATGAATTGAATCATGAATCATGAATCATGAAATGAATTATGAATCATGAATTGAATCATGAATCATGAATTGAATCATGAATCATGAATCGAATCATGAATCATGAATTGAATCATGAATCATGAATCATGAATTGAATCATGAATCATGAATCATGAATTGAATCATGAATCATGAATCAAGAATTGAATCATGAATCATGAATTGAATCATGAATTGAATCATGACTCATAAATTGAATCATGAATCATTAATCATGAATTGAATCATGAATCATGAATTGAATCATGAATTGAATCATGAATCATGAATTGAATCATGAATCATGAATTGAATCATGAATCATTAATTGAATCATGCATAATGAATTGAATCATGAATTGAAACATGAATCTTGAATTGAATCATGAATCATGAATTAAATCATGAATCATGAATTGAATCATAAATCGAATAATGAATCATGAATCATGAATCATGAATTGAATCATGCATTGAATCATGAATGATGAATCGAATAATGAATCATGAATAATGAATTGAATCATGAATCATGACTCATGAATTGAATCATGAATCATGAAAGGAATCATGAATCATGATTTGAATCATGAATCATGAATTGAATCATGAATCCTGAATTGAATCATGAATTGAATCATGAATTGAATCATGAATCATAAATTGAATCATTAATTGAATCATGAATCATGAATTGAATCATGAATCATGAATCATGAAATGAATTATGAATCATGAATTGAATCATGAATCATGAATTGAATCATGAATCATGAATCGAATCATGAATCATGAATTGAATCATGAATCATGAATCATGAATTGAATCATGAATCATGAATCAAGAATTGAATCATGAATCATGAATTGAATCATGAATTGAATCATGACTCATAAATTGAATCATGAATTGAATCATGAATCATGAATTGAATCATGAATCATGAATCAGGAATCAGGAATCATGAATTGAATCATGAATCATGAATCGAATAATGAATCATGAATCGAATCATGAATCAATAATTTTATCATGAATCATGAATTGAATCATGAATCATGAATTGAATCATGAATCATGAATCGAATCATGAATCATGAATCGAATCATGAATCAATAATTTTATCATGAATCATGAATTTAATCATGAATTGAATCATGACTCATACATTGAATCATGAATCATTAATCATGAATTGAATCATGAATCATGAATTGAATCATGAATTGAATCAGGAATCAGGAATTGAATCATGAATCATGAATCAAATAATGAATCATGAATCATGAATTGAATCATGAATCATGAATTGAATCATGAATTGAATCATGAATCATGAATCATGATTTGAATCATGAATCATGAATTGAATCATGAATCATGAATCGAATCATGAATCATGAATTGAATCATGAATCATGAATTGAATCATGAATCATGAATTGAATCATGAATCATGAATCAAGAATTTTATCGTGAATCATGAATTGAATCATGACTCATAAATTGAATCATGAATCATTAATCATGAATTGAATCATGAATCATGAATTGAATCATGAATTGAATCATGAATCAAGAATTGAATCATGAATCATGAATCATGAATCATGAATTGAATCATGAATCATGAATTGAATCATGAATCATGAATCATGAATCATGAACCATGAATTGTATCATGAATCATAAATCATGAATTTAATCATGAATCATGAATCATGAATCATGAATCATGAATCAAATCATGAATCATAAATCATGAATCAAATCATGAATCATAAATCATGAATCGAATCATGATTCATGAATCATGAATCGAATCATGATTCATGAATCATGAATCATGAATCGAATCATGAATCATAAATCATGAATTAAATCATGAATCATGAATCATGAATCAAATCATGAATCATGAATCATGAATTGAATCATGATTCATGAATTGAATCATGAATTGAATCATGAATCCTGAATCATGAATTGAATCATGATTCATGAATTGAATCATGAATTGAATCATGAATCATGAATCATGAATTGAATCATAATTGATGAATCGAATAATGAATCATGAATAATGAATTGAATCATGAATCATTAAATGAATCATGAATTATGATTTGAATCATGAATCATGATTTGAATCATGAATCATGTATTGAATCATGAATCATGAATTGAATCATGAATCATGAATTGAATCATGAATTGAATCATGAATTGAATCATGAATCATGAATTGAATCATGAATCATGAATTGAATCATGAATCATGAAATGAATTGTGAATCATGAATTGAATCATGAATCATGAATTGAATCATGAATCATGAATCGAATCATGATTCATGAATTGAATCATGAATTGAATCATGACTCATCAATTGAATCATGAATCATTAATCATGAATTGAATCATGAATCATAAATTGAATCATGAATTGAATCATGAATCATGAATCAAGAATCAGGAATCATGAATTGAATCATGAATCATGAATCGAATAATGAATCATGAATTGAATCATGAATCATGAATCATGAATCATGAATCATGAATTGAATCATGAATTGAATCATGAATTGAATCATGAATCATGAATTGAATCATGGATTGAATCACGAATCATGAATTGAATCATGAATCATGAATCATGAAAAAAATTATGAATCATGAATTGAATCATGAATCATGAATTGAATCATGAATCATGAATCGAATCATGAATCATGAATTGAATCATGAATCAATAATTTTATCATGAATCATGAATTTAATCATGAATTGAATCATGACTCATAAATTGAATCATGAATCATTAATCATGAATTGAATCATGAATCATGAATTGAATCATGAATTATGAATTGAATCATGAATCATGAATCAGGAATCAGGAATCCTGAATTGAATCATCAATCATGAATCGAATAATGAATCATGAATCATGAATTGAATCATAAATCATGATTTGAATCATGAATCATGAATTGAATCATTTAATGAATCATGAATCATGAATCGAATCATGAATCATGAATCATGAATCGAATCATGAATCATGAATCGAATCATGAATCATGAATCATGAATCGAATCATGATTCATGAATCAAATCATGATTCATGAACCATGAATCGAATCATGATTCATGAATCATGAATCGAATCATGAATCGAATCATGAATCATGAATCAAATCATGATTAATGAATCATGAATCATGAATCGAATCATTATTCATGAATTGAATCATAAATCATGAATCATGAAATGAATCATGAATTAAATCATGAATCATGATTTAAATCATGAATCATGAATTGAATCATATATTAAATCATGAATCATGAATTGAATTATAAATCATGAATCATGAATTGAATTATGAATCATTAATTGAATCATGAATTGAATCATGAATCATGAATCCTGAATCAAATCATGAATCATGAATTGAATCATGATTTATGAATCATGAATCATAAATTGAATCATGATTCATGAATCATGAATCATGAATTGAATTATGAATCATGAATTGAAACATGAATTGAATCATTAATCATGAATTGAATCATGAATAATGAATTGAATCATGAATTGAATCATGAATCATGAATTGAATCATAAATCATAAATCAAATAATGAATCATTGAATCATGAATCATGAATTGAATCATGAATTTAATCATGAATGATGAATCGAATAATGAATCATGAATAATGAATTGAATCATGAATCATGAATTGAATCCTGAATTAAATCATGAATCATGAAATGAATCATGAATCATGATTTGAATCATGAATCATGAATTGAATAATGAATCATGAATTGAATCATGAATTGAATCATGAATTGAATCATGAATCATGAATTGAATCATGAATTGAATCATGAATCATGAATTGAATCATGAATCATGAATCATGAAATGAATTATGAATCATGAATTGAATCATGAATCATGAATTGAATCATGAATCATGAATTGAATCATGAATAATGAATTGAATCATGAATTGAATAATGAATCATGAATTGTATCATGAATTGAATCATGAATCATGAATTGAATCATGAATCATGAATCATGAATGATGAATCATGAACCATGAATTGTATCATGAATCATAAATCATGAATTTAATCATGAATCATGAATCATGAATCATGAATCATGAATCAAATCATGAATCATAAATCATGAATCAAATCATGAATCATAAATCATGAATCTAATCATGATTCATGAATCATGAATCGAATCATGAATCATAAATCATGAATTGAATCATGAATCATGAATCATGAATCAAATCATGAATCATGAATCATGAATTGAATCATGATTCATGAATTGAATCATGAATTAAATCATGAATCCTGAATCATGAATTGAATCATGATTCATGAATTGAATCATGAATTGAATCATGAATCATGAATCATGAATTGAATCATAATTGATGAATTGAATAATGAATCATGAATAATGAATTGAATCATGAATCATTAAATGAATCATGAATTATGATTTAAATCATGAATCATGAATTGAATCATGAATCATGAATTGAATCATGAATCATGAATTGAATCATCAATTGAATCATGAATTGAATCATGAATCATGAATTGAATCATGAATCATGAAATGAATTATGAATCATGAATTGAATCATGAATCATGAATTGAATCATGAATCATGAATCGAATCATGATTCATGAATTGAATCATGAATTGAATCATGACTCATCAATTGAATCATGAATCATTAATCATGAATTGAATCATGAATCATAAATTGAATCATGAATTGAATCATGAATCATGAATCAAGAATCAGGAATCATGAATTGAATCATGAATCATGAATCGAATAATGAATCATGAATTGAATCATGAATCATGAATCATGAATTGAATCATGAATTGAATCATGAATTGAATCATGAATCATGAATTGAATCATGGATTGAATCACGAATCATGAATTGAATCATGAATCATGAATCATGAAAAAAATTATGAATCATGAATTGAATCATGAATTATGAATTGAATCATGAATCATGAATCGAATCATGAATCATGAATTGAATCATGAATCATGAATCATGAATTGAATCATGAATCAATAATTTTATCATTAATCATGAATTTAATCATGAATTGAATCATGACTCATAAATTGAATCATGAATCATTAATCATGAATTGAATCATGAATCATGAATTGAATCATGAATTATGAATTGAATCATGAATCATGAATCAGGAATCAGGAATCCTGAATTGAATCATGAATCATGAATCGAATAATGAATCATGAATCATGATTTGAATCATGAATCATGATTTGAATCATGAATCATGAATTGAATCATATAATGAATCATGAATCATGAATCGAATCATGAATCATGAATCATGAATCGAATCATGAATCATGAATCATGAATCGAATCATGATTCATGAATCAAATCATGATTCATGAACCATGAATTGAATCATGAATCATGAATCAAATCATGATTAATGAATCATGAATCATGAATCGAATCATTATTCATGAATTGAATCATAAATCATGAATCATGAAATGAATCATGAATTAAATCATGAATCATGATTTAAATCATGAATCATGAATTGAATCATATATTAAATCATGAATCATGAATTGAATTATAAATCATGAATCATGAATTGAATTATGAATCATTAATTGAATCATGAATTGAATCATGAATCATGAATCCTGAATCAAATCATGAATCATGAATTGAATCATGATTTATGAATCATGAATCATAAATTGAATCATGATTCATGAATCATGAATCATGAATTGAATTATGAATCATGAATTGAAACAAGAATTGAATCATGAATAATGAATTGAATCATGAATAATGAATTGAATCATGAATTGAATCATGAATCATGAATTGAATCATAAATCATAAATCAAATAATGAATCATTGAATCATGAATCATGAATTGAATCATGAATTTAATCATGAATGATGAATCGAATAATGAATCATGAATAATGAATTGAATCATGAATCATGAATCATGAATTGAATCATGAATTAAATCATGAATCATGAAATGAATCATGAATCATGATTTGAATCATGAATCATGAATTGAATAATGAATCATGAATTGAATCATGAATTGAATCATGAATTGAATCATGAATCATGAATTGAATCATGAATTGAATCATGAATCATGAATTGAATCATGAATCATGAAATGAATTATGAATCATGAATTGAATCATGAATCATGAATTGAATCATGAATCATGAATTGAATCATGAATAATGAATTGAATCATGAATTGAATAATGAATCATGAATTGAATCATGAATCATGAATTGAATAATAAATCATAAATTGAATCATGAATCATGAATTGAATCATGAATCATGAATTGAATCATGAATCATGAATTGAATCATGAATGATGAATCGAATAATGAATCATGAATAATGAATTGAATCATGAATCATGAATCATGAATTGAATCATGAATTGAATCATGAATCATGAAATGAATCATGAATCATGATTTGAATCATGAATCATGAATCGAACCATGATTCATGAATAATGAATCATGAATCAAATCATTATTCATGAATTGAATCATAAATCATGAATCATGAAATGAATCATGAATTGAATCATGAATCATGATTTAAATCATGAATCATGATTTAAATCATGAATCATGAATTGAATCATATATTGAATCATGAATCATGAATTAAATCATAAATCATGAATCAGGAATCATGAATTGAATCATGAATCATGAATTGAATCATAAATCATGAATCAGGAATCATGAATTGAATCATGATTCATGATTCGATTCATGATTCATGATTCAATTCATGATTCTTGATTCAATTCATGATTCATGATTCAATTCATGATAGAATTCATGATTCATTATTCGATTCATGATTCATGATTCAATTCATGATTCCTGATTCATGATTTATGATTCAATTCATGATTCATGATTCAATTCATGATTCCTGATTCATGATTTATGATTTAATTCATGATTCATGATTCAATATATGATTCAATCATGAATCATGAATCATGAATTGAATCATGAATCATGAATTGAATCATGAATAATGAATTGAATCATGAATCAAGAATTTTCTTATGAATCATGAATTGAATCATGAATTGAATCATGAATCATGAATCGAATCATGATTCATGAATTGAATCATGAATTGAATCATGACTCATCAATTGAATCATGAATCATTAATCATGAATTGAATCATGAATCATAAATTGAATCATGAATTGAATCATGAATCATGAATCAAGAATCAGGAATCATGAATTGAATCATGAATCATGAATCGAATAATGAATCATGAATTGAATCATGAATCATGAATCATGAATTGAATCATGAATTGAATCATGAATTGAATCATGAATCATGAATTGAATCATGGATTGAATCACGAATCATGAATTGAATCATGAATCATGAATCATGAAAAAAATTATGAATCATGAATTGAATCATGAATCATGAATTGAATCATGAATCATGAATCGAATCATGAATCATGAATTGAATCATGAATCATGAATCATGAATTGAATCATGAATCAATAATTTTATCATGAATCATGAATTTAATCATGAATTGAATCATGACTCATAAATTGAATCATGAATCATTAATCATGAATTGAATCATGAATCATGAATTGAATCATGAATTATGAATTGAATCATGAATCATGAATCAGGAATCAGGAATCCTGAATTGAATCATGAATCATGAATCGAATAATGAATCATGAATCATGATTTGAATCATGAATCATGATTTGAATCATGAATCATGAATTGAATCATATAATGAATCATGAATCATGAATCGAATCATGAATCATGAATCATGAATCATGAATCGAATCATGAATCATGAATCATGAATCGAATCATGATTCATGAATCAAATCATGATTCATGAACCATGAATTGAATCATGATTCATGAATCGAATCATGATTCATGAATCATGAATCGAATCATGAATCATGAATCAAATCATGATTCATGAATCATGAATCATGAATCGAATCATTATTCATGAATTGAATCATAAATCATGAATCATGAAATGAATCATGAATTAAATCATGAATCATGATTTAAATCATGAATCATGAATTGAATCATATATTAAATCATGAATCATGAATTGAATTATAAATCATGAATCATGAATTGAATTATGAATCATTAATTGAATCATGAATTGAATCATGAATCATGAATCCTGAATCAAATCATGAATCATGAATTGAATCATGATTTATGAATCATGAATCATAAATTGAATCATGATTCATGAATCATGAATCATGAATTGAATTATGAATCATGAATTGAGACAAGAATTGAATCATGAATAATGAATTGAATCATGAATAATGAATTGAATCATGAATTGAATCATGAATCATGAATTGAATCATAAATCATAAATCGAATAATGAATCATTGAATCATGAATCATGAATTGAATCATGAATTTAATCATGAATGATGAATCGAATAATGAATCATGAATAATGAATTGAATCATGAATCATGAATCATGAATTGAATCATGAATTAAATCATGAATCATGAAATGAATCATGAATCATGATTTGAATCATGAATCATGAATTGAATAATGAATCATGAATTGAATCATGAATTGAATCATGAATTGAATCATGAATCATGAATTGAATCATGAATTGAATCATGAATCATGAATTGAATCATAAATCATGAATCATGAAATGAATTATGAATCATGAATTGAATCATGAATCATGAATTGAATCATGAATCATGAATTGAATCATCAATAATGAATTGAATCATGAATTGAATAATGAATCATGAATTGAATCATGAATCATGAATTGAATAATAAATCATAAATCGAATAATGAATCATGAATTGAATCATGAATCATGAATTGAATCATGAATCATGAATTGAATCATGAATGATGAATCGAATAATGAATCATGAATAATGAATTGAATCATGAATCATGAATCATGTATTGAATCATGAATTGAATCATGAATCATGAAATGAATCATGAATCATGATTTGAATCATGAATCATGAATCGAACCATGATTCATGAATAATGAATCATGAATCAAATCATTATTCATGAATTGAATCATAAATCATGAATCATGAAATGAATCATGAATTGAATCATGAATCATGATTTAAATCATGAATCATGATTTAAATCATGAATCATGAATTGAATCATATATTGAATCATGAATCATGAATTGAATCATAAATCATGAATCAGGAATCATGAATTGAATCATGAATCATGAATTGAATCATAAATCATGAATCAGGAATCATGAATTGAATCATGATTCATGATTCGATTCATGATTCATGATTCAATTCATGATTCTTGATTCAATTCATGATTCATGATTCAATTCATGATAGAATTCATGATTCATTATTCGATTCATGATTCATGATTCAATTCATGATTCCTGATTCATGATTTATGATTCAATTCATGATTCAAGATTCAATTCATGATTCCTGATTCATGATTTATGATTTAATTCATGATTCATGATTCAATATATGATTCAATCATGAATCATGAATCATGAATTGAATCATGAATCATGAATTGAATCATGAATAATGAATTGAATCATGAATCAAGAATTTTATCATGAATCATGAATTGAATCATGAATTGAATCATGACTCATAAATTGAATCATGAATCATTAATCATGAATTGAATCATGAATCATGAATTGAATCATGAATTGAATCATGAATCAAGAATTGAATCATGAATCATGAATCAGGAATCAGGAATCATGAATTGAATCATGAATCATGAATCGAATAATGAATCATGAATCATGAATTGAATCATGAATGATGAATCATGAATTGAATCATGAATCATGAATTTAATTATGAATCATGATTTGAATCATGAATCATGAATTGAATCATATATTGAATCATGAATCATGAATTGAATCATGAATCATGAATCATGAACCATGAATTGTATCATGAATCATAAATCATGAATTTAATCATGAATCATGAATCATGAATCATGAATCAAATCATGAATCATAAATCATGAATCGAATCATGATTCATGAATCATGAATCGAATCATGATTCATGAATCATGAATCATGAATCGAATCATGAATCATAAATCATGAATTGAATCATGAATCATGAATCATGAATCGAATCATGAATCATGAATCATGAATTGAATCATGATTCATGAATTGAATCATGAATTGAATCATGAATCATGAATCATGAATTGAATCATGATTCATGAATTGAATCATGAATTGAATCATGAATCATGAATTGAATCATGAATGATGAATCGAATAATGAATCATGAATAATGAATTGAATCATGAATCATGAATCATGAATTGAATCATGAATTGAATCATGAATCATTAAATGAATCATGAATTATGATTTGAATCATGAATCATGATTTGAATCATGAATCATGAATTGAATCATGAATCATGAATTGAATCATGAATCATGAATTGAATCATGAATCATGAAATAAATTATGAATCATGAATTGAATCATGAATCATGAATTGAATCATGAATCATGATTTGAATCATGAATCATGAATTGAATCATGAATCATGAATTGAATCATGAATCATGAATTGAATCATGAATCATGAATTGAATCATGAATTGAATCATGAATTGAATCATGAATCATGAATTGAATCATGAATTGAATCATGACTCATCAATTGAATCATGAATCATTAATCATGAATTGAATCATGAATCATAAATTGAATCATGAATTGAATCATGAATCATGAATCAAGAATCAGGAATCATGAATTGAATCATGAATCATGAATCATGAATTGAATCATGAATTGAATCATGAATTGAATCATGAATCATGAATTGAATCATGGATTGAATCACGAATCATGAATTGAATCACGAATCATGAATTGAATCATGAATCATGAATCATGAAAAAAATTATGAATCATGAATTGAATCATGAATCATGAATTGAATCACGAATCATGAATTGAATCATGAATCATGAATCATGAAAAAAATTATGAATCATGAATTGAATCATGAATCATGAATTGAATCATAAATCATGAATCGAATCATGAATCATGAATTGAATCATGAATCATGAATCATGAATTGAATCATGAATCAATAATTTTATCATGAATCATGAATTTCAATCATGAATTGAATCATGACTCATAAATTGAATCATGAATCATTAATCATGAATTGAATCATGAATCATGAATTGAATCATGAATTGAATCATGAATTATGAATTGAATCATGAATCATGAATAAGGAATCAGGAATCATGAATTGAATCATGAATCATGATTTGAATCATGAATTATGAATTGAATCATATAATGAATCATGAATCATGAATCGAATCATGAATCATGAATCATAAATCGAATCATGAATCATGAATCGAATCATAAATCATGAATCATGAATCAAATCATGAATCATGAATCGAATCATGATTCATGAATCAAATCATGATTCATGAACCATGAATCGAATCATGATTCATGAATCGAATCTTGATTCATGAATCATGAATCGAATCATGATTCATGAATCATGAATCGAATCATGAATCATGAATCAAATCATGATTAATGAATCATGAATCATGAATCGAATCATGATTCATGAATCATGAATCGAATCATTATTCATGAATTGAATCATAAATCATGAATCATGAAATGAATCATGAATTAAATCATGAATCATGATTTAAATCATGAATCATGAATTGAATCATATATTGAATCATGAATCATGAATTGAATTATAAATCATGAATCATGAATTGAATTATGAATCATTAATTGAATCATGAATTGAATCATGAATCATGAATCAAATCATGAATCATGAATTGAATCATGATTTATGAATCATGAATCATAAATTGAATCATGATTCATAAATTATGAATCATGAATTGAATTATGAATCATGAATTGAATTATGAATCATGAATTGAATCATGAATTGAATCATTAATCATGAATTGAATCATGAATAATGAATTGAATCATGAATTGAATCATGAATCATGAATTGAATCATAAATCATAAATCGAATAATGAATCATGAATTGAATCATGAATTTAATCATGAATGATGAATCGAATAATGAATCATGAATAATGAATTGAATCATGAATCATGAATCATGAATTGAATCAAGAATTGAATCATGAATCATGAAATGAATCATGAATCATGATTTGAATCATAAATCATGAATTGAATAATGAATCATGAATTGAATCATGAATTGAATCATGAATTGAATCATGAATCATGAATTGAATCATGAATTGAATCATGAATTGAATCATGAATCATGAATTGAATCATGAATTGAATCATGAATCATGAATTGAATCATGAATCATGAAATAAATTATGAATCATGAATTGAATCATGAATCATGAATTGAATCATGAATCATGAATCGAATCATGATTCAGGAATTGAATCATGAATTGAATCATGACTCATCAATTGAATCATGAATCATTAATCATGAATTGAATCATGAATCATAAATTGAATCATGAATTGAATCATGAATCATGAATCAAGAATCAGGAATCATGAATTGAATCATGAATCATGAATTGAATAATGAATCATGAATTGAATCATGAATCATGAATTGAATCATGAATCATGAATTGAATCATGAATCATGAATTGAATCATGGATTGAATCACAAATCATGAATTGAATCATGAATCATGAATCATGAAAAAAATTATGAATCATGAATTGAATCATGATTCATGAATTGAATCATGAATAATGAATTGAATCATGAATTGAATCATGAATCATGAATTGAATCATGAATCATGAATTGAATATTAAATCATAAATCGAATAATGAATCATGAATTGAATCATGAATCATGAATTGAATCATGAATGATGAATCGAATAATGAATCCTGAATAATGAATTGAATCATGATTTATGAATCATGAATTGAATCATGAATTGAATCATGAATCATGAAATGAATCATGAATCATGATTTGAATCATGAATCATGAATCAAATCATGATTAATGAATCATGAATCATGAATCGAATCATTATTCATGAATTGAATCATAAATCATGATTCATGAAATGAATCATAAATTGAATCATGAATCATGATTTAAATCATGAATCATGAATTGAATCATATATTGAATCATGAATCATGAATCGAATCATTATTCATGAATCATGAATTGAATTATGAATCATGAATTGAATCATGAATTGAATCATGAATCATGAATCATGAATCATGAATCAAACCATGAATCATGAATTGAATCATGATTTATGAATCATGAATCATAAATTGAATCATGATTCACGAATCATGAATTGAATTATGAATCATGAATTGAATCATGAATCATGAATCAAATCATGAATCATGAATTGAATCATGATTTATGAATCATGAATCATAAATTGAATCATGATTCATGAATCATGAATTGAATTATGAATCATGAATTGAATCATGAATCATGAATTGAATCATGAATAATGAATTGAATCATGAATTGAATCATGAATCATGAATCATGAATTGAATCATGAATCATGAATTGAATCATGAATTGAATCATGAATGATGTATCGAATAATGAATCATGAATAATGAATTGAATCATGAATCATGAATCATGAATTGAATCATGAATTGAATCATGAATCATGAATTGAATCATAAATCATGAATCGAATCATGAATCATGAATTGAATCATGAATCATGAATCATGAATTGAATCATGAATCAATAATTTTATCATGAATCATGAATTTCAATCATGAATTGAATCATGACTCATAAATTGAATCATGAATCATTAATCATGAATTGAATCATGAATCATGAATTGAATCATGAATTGAATCATGAATTATGAATTGAATCATGAATCATGAATAAGGAATCAGGAATCATGAATTGAATCATGAATCATGATTTGAATCATGAATTATGAATTGAATCATATAATGAATCATGAATCATGAATCGAATCATGAATCATGAATCATAAATCGAATCATGAATCATGAATCGAATCATAAATCATGAATCATGAATCAAATCATGAATCATGAATCGAATCATGATTCATGAATCAAATCATGATTCATGAACCATGAATCGAATCATGATTCATGAATCGAATCTTGATTCATGAATCATGAATCGAATCATGAATTAAATCATGAATCATGATTTAAATCATGAATCATGAATCAAATCATGATTAATGAATCATGAATCATGAATCGAATCATGATTCATGAATCATGAATCGAATCATTATTCATGAATTGAATCATAAATCATGAATCATGAAATGAATCATGAATTAAATCATGAATCATGATTTAAATCATGAATCATGAATTGAATCATATATTGAATCATGAATCATGAATTGAATTATAAATCATGAATCATGAATTGAATTATGAATCATTAATTGAATCATGAATTGAATCATGAATCATGAATCAAATCATGAATCATGAATTGAATCATGATTTATGAATCATGAATCATAAATTGAATCATGATTCATAAATTATGAATCATGAATTGAATTATGAATCATGAATTGAATTATGAATCATGAATTGAATCATGAATTGAATCATTAATCATGAATTGAATCATGAATAATGAATTGAATCATGAATTGAATCATGAATCATGAATTGAATCATAAATCGAATAATGAATCATGAATTGAATCATGAATTTAATCATGAATGATGAATCGAATAATGAATCATGAATAATGAATTGAATCATGAATCATGAATCATGAATTGAATCAAGAATTGAATCATGAATCATGAAATGAATCATGAATCATGATTTGAATCATAAATCATGAATTGAATAATGAATCATGAATTGAATCATGAATTGAATCATGAATTGAATCATGAATCATGAATTGAATCATGAATTGAATCATGAATCATGAATTGAATCATGAATTGAATCATGAATCATGAATTGAATCATGAATCATGAAATAAATTATGAATCATGAATTGAATCATGAATCATGAATTGAATCATGAATCATGAATCGAATCATGATTCAGGAATTGAATCATGAATTGAATCATGACTCATCAATTGAATCATGAATCATTAATCATGAATTGAATCATGAATCATAAATTGAATCATGAATTGAATCATGAATCATGAATCAAGAATCAGGAATCATGAATTGAATCATGAATCATGAATCGAATAATGAATCATGAATTGAATCATGAATCATGAATTGAATCATGAATCATGAATTGAATCATGAATCATGAATTGAATCATGGATTGAATCACAAATCATGAATTGAATCATGAATCATGAATCATGAAAAAAATTATGAATCATGAATTGAATCATGATTCATGAATTGAATCATGAATAATGAATTGAATCATGAATTGAATCATGAATCATGAATTGAATCATGAATCATGAATTGAATATTAAATCATAAATCGAATAATGAATCATGAATTGAATCATGAATCATGAATTGAATCATGAATCATGAATTGAATCATGAATGATGAATCGAATAATGAATTGAATCATGATTTATGAATCATGAATTGAATCATGAATTGAATCATGAATCATGAAATGAATCATGAATCATGATTTGAATCATGAATCATGAATCAAATCATGATTAATGAATCATGAATCATGAATCGAATCATTATTCATGAATTGAATCATAAATCATGATTCATGAAATGAATCATAAATTGAATCATGAATCATGATTTAAATCATGAATCATGAATTGAATCATATATTGAATCATGAATCATGAATCGAATCATTATTCATGAATCATGAATTGAATTATGAATCATGAATTGAATCATGAATTGAATCATGAATCATGAATCATGAATCATGAATCAAACCATGAATCATGAATTGAATCATGATTTATGAATCATGAATCATAAATTGAATCATGATTCACGAATCATGAATTGAATTATGAATCATGAATTGAATCATGAATCATGAATCAAATCATGAATCATGAATTGAATCATGATTTATGAATCATGAATCATAAATTGAATCATGATTCATGAATCATGAATTGAATTATGAATCATGAATTGAATCATGAATCATGAATTGAATCATGAATAATGAATTGAATCATGAATTGAATCATGAATCATGAATCATGAATTGAATCATGAATCATGAATTGAATCATGAATTGAATCATGAATGATGTATCGAATAATGAATCATGAATAATGAATTGAATCATGAATCATGAATCATGAATTGAATCATGAATTGAATCATGAATCATGAAATGAATCATGAATCATGAATTAAATCATGAATCATGAATCATGAATTGAATCATGAATCATGAATTGAATCATGAATTGAATCATGACTCATAAATTGAATCATGAATCATGAATTGAATCATGAATCATGAATTGAATCATGAATTTAATCATTAATCATGAATTGAATCATGAATCATGAATCATGAATCAGGAATCATGTATTGAATCATGGATCATGAATCGAATAATGAATCATGAATCATGAATTGAATCATGAATCATGAATCATGAATTGAATCATGAATCATGAATTGACTCATGAATCATGATTTGAATCATGAATCATGAATTGAATCATGAATCATGAATTGAATCATGAATCATGAACCATGAATTGAATCATGAATCATAAATCATGAATTGAATCATGAATCATGAATCATGAATCGAATCATGAATCATGAATCATGAATCGAATCATTATTCATGAATCATGAATCGAATCATGATTCATGAATCATGAATGGAATCATGAAACATGAATCGAATAATGATTCATGAATCATGAATCATGAATCGAATCATGATTCATGAATCGAATCATGATTCATGAATCATGAATGGAATCATGATTCAGGAATCATGAATAGAATCATGAATCATGAATGGAATCATGATTCATGAATCATGAATGGAATCATGAAACATGAATCGAATAATGATTCATGAATCATGAATCATGAATCAAATCATGATTCATGAATCATGAATCATGAATCGAATCATGATTCATGAATCATGAATCATGAATCGAATCATGATTCATGAATCGAATCATGATTCATGAATCGAATCATGACTCATGAATCATGAATCATGAATCAAATCATGATTAATGAATCATGAATCATGAATCGAACCATGATTCATGAATCATGAATCATGAATCAAATCATTATTCATGAATTGAATCATAAATAATGAATCATGAAATGAATCATGAATTGAATCATGAATCATGATTTAAATCATGAATCATGAATTGAATCATATATTGAATCATGAATCATGAATTGAATCATGATTTATGAATCATGAATCATAAATTGAATCATGATTCATGAATCATGAATTGAATTATGAATCATGAATTGAATCATGAATTAAATCATGAATCATGTATTGAATCATGAATAATGAATTGAATCATGAATTGAAGTATGAATCATGAATCATGAATTGAATCATGAATCATGAATCATGAATCGAATCATGAATCATGAATCAAATCATGATTCATGAACCATGAATCGAATCATGATTCATGAATCGAATCATGATTCATGAATCATGAATCGAATCATGAATCATGAATCAAATCATGATTCATGAACCATGAATCGAATCATGATTCATGAATCGAATCATGATTCATGAATCATGAATCGAATCATGATTCATGAATCATGAATCGAATCATGAATCATGAATCAAATCATGATTAATGAATCATGAATCATGAATCGAATCATGATTCATGAATCATGAATCATGAATCGAATCATTATTCATGAATTGAATCATAAATCATGAATCATGAAATGAATCATAAATTAAATCATGAATCATGATTTAAATCATGAATCATGAATTGAATCATATATTGAATCATGAATCATGAATTGAATTATAAATCATGAATCATGAATTGAATTATGAATCATTAATTGAATCATGAATTGAATCATGAATCATGAATCAAATCTTGAATCATGAATTGAATCATGATTTATGAATCATGAATCATAAATTGAATCATGATTCATGAATCATGAATCATGAATTGAATTATGAATCATGAATTGAATCATGAATTGAATCATTAATCATGAATTGAATCATGAATAATGAATTGAATCATGAATTGAATCATGAATCATGAATTGAATCATAAATCATAAATCGAATAATGAATCATGAATCATGAATTGAATCATGAATTTAATCATGAATGATGAATCGAATAATGAATCATGAATAATGAATTGAATCATGAATCATGAATCATGAATTGAATCAAGAATTGAATCATGAATCATGAAATGAATCATGAATCATGATTTGAATCATGAATCATGAACTGAATCATGAATCATGAATTGAATCATGAATTGAATCATGAATTGAATCATGAATCATGAATTGAATCATGAATTGAATCATGAATCATGAATTGAATCATGAATCATGAATCATGAAATGAATTATGAATCATGAATTCAATCATGAATCATGAATTGAATCATGAATCATGAATTGAATCATGAATTGAATCATGAATCATGAATTGAATCATGAATCATAAATTGAATCATGATTCATGAATCATGAATCATGAATTGAATTATGAATCATGAATTGAATCATGAATTGAATCATTAATCATGAATTGACTCATGAATAATGAATTGAATCATGAATTGAATCATGAATCATGAATTGAATCATAAATCATAAATCGAATAATGAATCATGAATCATGAATTGAATCATGAATTTAATCATGAATGATGAATCGAATCATGAATCATGAATTGAATCATGAATCATGAATCATGAATTGAATCATGAATCAATAATTTTATCATGAATCATGAATTGAATCATGAATTGAATCATGACTCATAAATTGAATCATGAATCATTAATCATGAATTGAATCATGAATCATGAATTGAATCATGAATTGAATCATGAATTATGAATTGAATCATGAATCATGAATCATGAATCAGGAATCCTGAATTGAATCATGAATCATGAATCGAATAATGAATCATGAATCATGAATTGAATCATGAATCATGATTTGAATCATGAATTATGAATTGAATCATGAATCATGAATCGAATCATGAATCATGAATTGAATCATGAATCATGATTCATGAATTGAATCATGAATCAATAATTTTATCATGAATCATGAATTGAATCATGAATTGAATCATGACTCATAAATTGAATCATGAATCATTAATCATGAATTGAATCATGAATCATGAATTGAATCATGAATTGAATCATGAATTATGAATTGAATCATGAATCAGGAATCAGGAATCAGGAATCCTGAATTGAATCATGAATCATGAATCGAATAATGAATCATGAATCATGAATTGAATCATGAATCATGATTTGAATCATGAATTATGAATTGAATCATATAATGAATCATGAATCATGAATCGAATCATGAATCATGAATCATGAATCGAATCATGAATCATGAATCATGAATCGAATCATGAATCATGAATCATGAATCGAATCATGAATCATGAATCAAATCATGATTCATGAACCATGAATCGAATCATGATTCATGAATCGAATCATGATTCATGAATCATGAATCGAATCATGATTCATGAATCATGAATCGAATCATGAATCATGAATCAAATCATGATTAATGAATCATAAATCATGAATCGAATCATGATTCATGAATCATGAATCATGAATCGAATCATTATTCATGAATTGAATCATAAATCATGAATCATGAAATGAATCATGAATTAAATCATGAATCATGATTTAAATCATGAATCATGAATTGAATCATATATTGAATCATGAATCATGAATTGAATTATAAATCATGAATCATGAATTGAATTATGAATCATTAATTGAATCATGAATTGAATCATGAATCATGAATCAAATCATGAATCATGAATTGAATCATGATTTATGAATCATGAATCATAAATTGAATCATGATTCATGAATCATGAATCATGAATTGAATTATGAATCATGAATTGAATCATGAATTGAATCATTAATCATGAATTGAATCATGAATAATGAATTGAATCATGAATCATGAATTGAATCATAAATCATAAATCGAATAATGAATCATGAATCATGAATTGAATCATGAATTTAATCATGAATGATGAATCGAATAATGAATCATGAATAATGAATTGAATCATGAATCATGAATCATGAATTGAATCAAGAATTGAATCATGAATCATGAAATGAATCATGAATCATGATTTGAATCATGAATCATGAATTGAATCATGAATCATGAATTGAATCATGAATTGAATCATGAATTGAATCATGAATCATGAATTGAATCATGAATTGAATCATGAATCATGAATTGAATCATGAATCATGAAATAAATTATGAATCATGAATTGAATCATGAATCATGAATTGAATCATGAATAATGAATTGAATCATGAATTGAATCATGAATCATGAATTGAATCATAAATCATAAATCGAATAATGAATCATGAATCATGAATTGAATCATGAATTTAATCATGAATGATGAATCGAATCATGAATCATGAATTGAATCATGAATCATGAATCATGAATTGAATCATGAATCAATAATTTTATCATGAATCATGAATTGAATCATGAATTGAATCATGACTCATAAATTGAATCATGAATCATTAATCATGAATTGAATCATGAATCATGAATTGAATCATGAATTGAATCATGAATTATGAATTGAATCATGAATCATGAATCAGGAATCAGGAATCCTGAATTGAATCATGAATCATGAATCGAATAATGAATCATGAATCATGAATTGAATCATGAATCATGATTTGAATCATGAATTATGAATTGAATCATGAATCATGAATCGAATCATGAATCATGAATTGAATCATGAATCATGATTCATGAATTGAATCATGAATCAATAATTTTATCATGAATCATGAATTGAATCATGAATTGAATCATGACTCATAAATTGAATCATGAATCATTAATCATGAATTGAATCATGAATCATGAATTGAATCATGAATTGAATCATGAATTATGAATTGAATCATGAATCATGAATCAGGAATCAGGAATCCTGAATTGAATCATGAATCATGAATCGAATAATGAATCATGAATCATGAATTGAATCATGAATCATGATTTGAATCATGAATTATGAATTGAATCATATAATGAATCATGAATCATGAATCGAATCATGAATCATGAATCATGAATCGAATCATGAATCATGAATCATGAATCGAATCATGAATCATGAATCATGAATCGAATCATGAATCATGAATCAAATCATGATTCATGAACCATGAATCGAATCATGATTCATGAATCGAATCATGATTCATGAATCATGAATCGAATCATGATTCATGAATCATGAATCGAATCATGAATCATGAATCGAATCATGATTCATGAATCATGAATCGAATCATGAATCATGAATCAAATCATGATTAATGAATCATAAATCATGAATCGAATCATGATTCATGAATCATGAATCATGAATCGAATCATTATTCATGAATTGAATCATAAATCATGAATCATGAAATGAATCATGAATTAAATCATGAATCATGATTTAAATCATGAATCATGAATTGAATCATATATTGAATCATGAATCATGAATTGAATTATAAATCATGAATCATGAATTGAATTATGAATCATTAATTGAATCATGAATTGAATCATGAATCATGAATCAAATCATGAATCATGAATTGAATCATGATTTATGAATCATGAATCATAAATTGAATCATGATTCATGAATCATGAATCATGAATTGAATTATGAATCATGAATTGAATCATGAATTGAATCATTAATCATGAATTGAATCATGAATAATGAATTGAATCATGAATCATGAATTGAATCATAAATCATAAATCGAATAATGAATCATGAATCATGAATTGAATCATGAATTTAATCATGAATGATGAATCGAATAATGAATCATGAATAATGAATTGAATCATGAATCATGAATCATGAATTGAATCAAGAATTGAATCATGAATCATGAAATGAATCATGAATCATGATTTGAATCATGAATCATGAATTGAATCATGAATCATGAATTGAATCATGAATTGAATCATGAATTGAATCATGAATCATGAATTGAATCATGAATTGAATCATGAATCATGAATTGAATCATGAATCATGAAATAAATTATGAATCATGAATTGAATCATGAATCATGAATTGAATCATGAATCATGAATCGAATCATGATTCAGGAATTGAATCATGAATTGAATCATGACTCATCAATTGAATCATGAATCATTAATCATGAATTGAATCATGAATCATAAATTGAATCATGAATTGAATCATGAATCATGAATCAAGAATCAGGAATCATGAATTGAATCATGAATCATGAATCGAATAATGAATCATGAATTGAATCATGAATCATGAATTGAATCATGAATCATGAATTGAATCATGAATCATGAATTGAATCATGGATTGAATCACAAATCATGAATTGAATCATGAATCATGAATCATGAAAAAAATTATGAATCATGAATTGAATCATGATTCATGAATTGAATCATGAATAATGAATTGAATCATGAATTGAATCATGAATCATGAATTGAATCATGAATCATGAATTGAATATTAAATCATAAATCGAATAATGAATCATGAATTGAATCATGAATCATGAATTGAATCATGAATCATGAATTGAATCATGATTCATGAATTGAATCATGAATAATGAATTGAATCATGAATTGAATCATGAATCATGAATTGAATCATGAATCATGAATTGAATATTAAATCATAAATCGAATAATGAATCATGAATTGAATCATGAATCATGAATTGAATCATGAATCATGAATTGAATCATGAATGATGAATCGAATAATGAATTGAATCATGATTTATGAATCATGAATTGAATCATGAATTGAATCATGAATCATGAAATGAATCATGAATCATGATTTGAATCATGAATCATGAATCAAATCATGATTAATGAATCATGAATCATGAATCGAATCATTATTCATGAATTGAATCATAAATCATGATTCATGAAATGAATCATAAATTGAATCATGAATCATGATTTAAATCATGAATCATGAATTGAATCATATATTGAATCATGAATCATGAATCGAATCATTATTCATGAATCATGAATTGAATTATGAATCATGAATTGAATCATGAATTGAATCATGAATCATGAATCATGAATCATGAATCAAACCATGAATCATGAATTGAATCATGATTTATGAATCATGAATCATAAATTGAATCATGATTCACGAATCATGAATTGAATTATGAATCATGAATTGAATCATGAATCATGAATCAAATCATGAATCATGAATTGAATCATGATTTATGAATCATGAATCATAAATTGAATCATGATTCATGAATCATGAATTGAATTATGAATCATGAATTGAATCATGAATCATGAATTGAATCATGAATAATGAATTGAATCATGAATTGAATCATGAATCATGAATCATGAATTGAATCATGAATCATGAATTGAATCATGAATTGAATCATGAATGATGTATCGAATAATGAATCATGAATAATGAATTGAATCATGAATCATGAATCATGAATTGAATCATGAATTGAATCATGAATCATGAAATGAATCATGAATCATGAATTAAATCATGAATCATGAATCATGAATTGAATCATGAATCATGAATTGAATCATGAATTGAATCATGACTCATAAATTGAATCATGAATCATGAATTGAATCATGAATTTAATCATTAATCATGAATTGAATCATGAATCATGAATCATGAATCAGGAATCATGTATTGAATCATGGATCATGAATCGAATAATGAATCATGAATCATGAATTGAATCATGAATCATGAATCATGAATTGAATCATGAATCATGAATTGACTCATGAATCATGATTTGAATCATGAATCATGAATTGAATCATGAATCATGAATTGAATCATGAATCATGAACCATGAATTGAATCATGAATCATAAATCATGAATTGAATCATGAATCATGAATCATGAATCGAATCATGAATCATGAATCATGAATCGAATCATTATTCATGAATCATGAATCGAATCATGATTCATGAATCATGAATAGAATCATGAAACATGAATCGAATAATGATTCATGAATCATGAATCATGAATCGAATCATGATTCATGAATCGAATCATGATTCATGAATCATGAATCGAATCATGATTCAGGAATCATGAATAGAATCATGAATCATGAATGGAATCATGATTCATGAATCATGAATGGAATCATGAAACATGAATCGAATAATGATTCATGAATCATGAATCATGAATCAAATCATGATTCATGAATCATGAATCATGAATCGAATCATGATTCATGAATCATGAATCATGAATCGAATCATGATTCATGAATCGAATCATGATTCATGAATCGAATCATGACTCATGAATCATGAATCATGAATCAAATCATGATTAATGAATCATGAATCATGAATCGAACCATGATTCATGAATCATGAATCATGAATCAAATCATTATTCATGAATTGAATCATAAATAATGAATCATGAAATGAATCATGAATTGAATCATGAATCATGATTTAAATCATGAATCATGAATTGAATCATATATTGAATCATGAATCATGAATTGAATCATGATTTATGAATCATGAATCATAAATTGAATCATGATTCATGAATCATGAATTGAATTATGAATCATGAATTGAATCATGAATTAAATCATGAATCATGTATTGAATCATGAATAATGAATTGAATCATGAATTGAAGTATGAATCATGAATCATGAATTGAATCATGAATCATGAATCATGAATCGAATCATGAATCATGAATCAAATCATGATTCATGAACCATGAATCGAATCATGATTCATGAATCGAATCATGATTCATGAATCATGAATCGAATCATGAATCATGAATCAAATCATGATTCATGAACCATGAATCGAATCATGATTCATGAATCGAATCATGATTCATGAATCATGAATCGAATCATGATTCATGAATCATGAATCGAATCATGAATCATGAATCAAATCATGATTAATGAATCATGAATCATGAATCGAATCATGATTCATGAATCATGAATCATGAATCGAATCATTATTCATGAATTGAATCATAAATCATGAATCATGAAATGAATCATAAATTAAATCATGAATCATGATTTAAATCATGAATCATGAATTGAATCATATATTGAATCATGAATCATGAATTGAATTATAAATCATGAATCATGAATTGAATTATGAATCATTAATTGAATCATGAATTGAATCATGAATCATGAATCAAATCTTGAATCATGAATTGAATCATGATTTATGAATCATGAATCATAAATTGAATCATGATTCATGAATCATGAATCATGAATTGAATTATGAATCATGAATTGAATCATGAATTGAATCATTAATCATGAATTGAATCATGAATAATGAATTGAATCATGAATTGAATCATGAATCATGAATTGAATCATAAATCATAAATCGAATAATGAATCATGAATCATGAATTGAATCATGAATTTAATCATGAATGATGAATCGAATAATGAATCATGAATAATGAATTGAATCATGAATCATGAATCATGAATTGAATCAAGAATTGAATCATGAATCATGAAATGAATCATGAATCATGATTTGAATCATGAATCATGAACTGAATCATGAATCATGAATTGAATCATGAATTGAATCATGAATTGAATCATGAATCATGAATTGAATCATGAATTGAATCATGAATCATGAATTGAATCATGAATCATGAATCATGAAATGAATTATGAATCATGAATTCAATCATGAATCATGAATTGAATCATGAATCATGAATTGAATCATGAATTGAATCATGAATCATGAATTGAATCATGAATCATAAATTGAATCATGATTCATGAATCATGAATCATGAATTGAATTATGAATCATGAATTGAATCATGAATTGAATCATTAATCATGAATTGACTCATGAATAATGAATTGAATCATGAATTGAATCATGAATCATGAATTGAATCATAAATCATAAATCGAATAATGAATCATGAATCATGAATTGAATCATGAATTTAATCATGAATGATGAATCGAATCATGAATCATGAATTGAATCATGAATCATGAATCATGAATTGAATCATGAATCAATAATTTTATCATGAATCATGAATTGAATCATGAATTGAATCATGACTCATAAATTGAATCATGAATCATTAATCATGAATTGAATCATGAATCATGAATTGAATCATGAATTGAATCATGAATTATGAATTGAATCATGAATCATGAATCAGGAATCAGGAATCCTGAATTGAATCATGAATCATGAATCGAATAATGAATCATGAATCATGAATTGAATCATGAATCATGATTTGAATCATGAATTATGAATTGAATCATGAATCATGAATCGAATCATGAATCATGAATTGAATCATGAATCATGATTCATGAATTGAATCATGAATCAATAATTTTATCATGAATCATGAATTGAATCATGAATTGAATCATGACTCATAAATTGAATCATGAATCATTAATCATGAATTGAATCATGAATCATGAATTGAATCATGAATTGAATCATGAATTATGAATTGAATCATGAATCATGAATCAGGAATCAGGAATCCTGAATTGAATCATGAATCATGAATCGAATAATGAATCATGAATCATGAATTGAATCATGAATCATGATTTGAATCATGAATTATGAATTGAATCATATAATGAATCATGAATCATGAATCGAATCATGAATCATGAATCATGAATCGAATCATGAATCATGAATCATGAATCGAATCATGAATCATGAATCATGAATCGAATCATGAATCATGAATCAAATCATGATTCATGAACCATGAATCGAATCATGATTCATGAATCGAATCATGATTCATGAATCATGAATCGAATCATGATTCATGAATCATGAATCGAATCATGAATCATGAATCAAATCATGATTAATGAATCATAAATCATGAATCGAATCATGATTCATGAATCATGAATCATGAATCGAATCATTATTCATGAATTGAATCATAAATCATGAATCATGAAATGAATCATGAATTAAATCATGAATCATGATTTAAATCATGAATCATGAATTGAATCATATATTGAATCATGAATCATGAATTGAATTATAAATCATGAATCATGAATTGAATTATGAATCATTAATTGAATCATGAATTGAATCATGAATCATGAATCAAATCATGAATCATGAATTGAATCATGATTTATGAATCATGAATCATAAATTGAATCATGATTCATGAATCATGAATCATGAATTGAATTATGAATCATGAATTGAATCATGAATTGAATCATTAATCATGAATTGAATCATGAATAATGAATTGAATCATGAATCATGAATTGAATCATAAATCATAAATCGAATAATGAATCATGAATCATGAATTGAATCATGAATTTAATCATGAATGATGAATCGAATAATGAATCATGAATAATGAATTGAATCATGAATCATGAATCATGAATTGAATCAAGAATTGAATCATGAATCATGAAATGAATCATGAATCATGATTTGAATCATGAATCATGAATTGAATCATGAATCATGAATTGAATCATGAATTGAATCATGAATTGAATCATGAATCATGAATTGAATCATGAATTGAATCATGAATCATGAATTGAATCATGAATCATGAATCATGAAATGAATTATGAATCATGAATTGAATCATGAATCATGAATTGAATCATGAATCATGAATTGAATCATGAATTGAATCATGAATCATGAATTGAATCATGAATCATAAATTGAATCATGATTCATGAATCATGAATCATGAATTGAATTATGAATCATGAATTGAATCATGAATTGAATCATTAATCATGAATTGAATCATGAATAATGAATTGAATCATGAATTGAATCATGAATCATGAATTGAATCATAAATCATAAATCGAATAATGAATCATGAATTGAATCATGAATTTAATCATGAATGATGAATCGAATCATGAATCATGAATTGAATCATGAATCATGAATCATGAATTGAATCATGAATCAATAATTTTATCATGAATCATGAATTGAATCATGAATTGAATCATGACTCATAAATTGAATCATGAATCATTAATCATGAATTGAATCATGAATCATGAATTGAATCATGAATTGAATCATGAATTATGAATTGAATCATGAATCATGAATCAGGAATCAGGAATCCTGAATTGAATCATGAATCATGAATCGAATTATGAATCATGAATCATGAATTGAATCATGAATCATGATTTGAATCATGAATTATTAATTGAATCATGAATCATGAATCGAATCATGAATTATGAATTGAATCATGAATCATGAATCATGAATTGAATCATGAATCAATAATTTTATCATGAATCATGAATTGAATCATGAATTGAATCATGACTCATAAATTGAATCATGAATCATTAATCATGAATTGAATCATGAATCATGAATTGAATCATGAATAGAATCATGAATTATGAATTGAATCATGAATCATGAATCAGGAATCAGGAATCCTGAATTGAATCATGAATTATGAATCGAATAATGAATCATGAATCATGAATTGAATCATGAATCATGATTTGAATCATGAATTATGAATTGAATCATATAATGAATCATGAATCATGAATCGAATCATGAATCATGAATCGAATCATGAATCATGAATCGAATCATGAATCATGAATCATGAATCGAATCATGAATCATGAATCAAATCATGATTCATGAACCATGAATCGAATCATGATTCATGAATCGAATCATGATTCATGAATCATGAATCGAATCATGATTCATGAATCATGAATCGAATCATGAATCATGAATCAAATCATGAATAATGAATCATAAATCATGAATCATGAAATGAATCATGAATTAAATCATGAATCATGATTTAAATCATGAATCATGAATTGAATCATATATTGAATCATGAATCATGAATTGAATTATAAATCATGAATCATGAATTGAATTATGAATCATTAATTGAATCATGAATTGAATCATGAATCATGAATCAAATCATGAATCATGAATTGAATCATGATTTATGAATCATGAATCATAAATTGAATCATGATTCATGAATCATGAATCATGAATTGAATTATGAATCATGAATTGAATCATGAATTGAATCATTAATCATGAATTGAATCATGAATAATGAATTGAATCATGAATTGAATCATGAATCATGAATTGAATCATAAATCATAAATCGAATAATGAATCATGAATCATGAATTGAATCATGAATTTAATCATGAATGATGAATCGAATAATGAATCATGAATAATGAATTGAATCATGAATCATGAATCATGAATTGAATCAAGAATTGAATCATGAATCATGAAATGAATCATGAATCATGATTTGAATCATGAATCAAGAATTGAATCATGAATCATGAAATGAATCATGAATCATGATTTGAATCATGAATCATGAATTGAATCATGAATCATGAATTGAATCATGAATTGAATCATGAATCATGAATTGAATCATGAATTGAATCATGAATCATGAATTGAATCATGAATCATGAATCATGAAATGAATTATGAATCATGAATTCAATCATGAATCATGAATTGAATCATGAATCATGAATTGAATCATGAATTGAATCATGAATCATGAATTAAATCATGAATAATGAATTGAATCATGAATTGAATCATGAATCATGAATTGAATCATGAATCATGAATGGAATAATAAATCATAAATTGAATAATGAATCATGAATTGAATCATGAATCATGAATTGAATCATGAATGATGAATCGAATAATGAATCATGAATAATGAATTGAATCATGAATCATGAATCATGAATTGAATCATGAATTGAATCAAGAATCATGAAATGAATCATGAATCATGATTTGAATCATGAATCATGAATTGAATAATGAATCATGAATTGAATCATGAATCATGAATCATGATTTGAATCATGAATCATGAATTGAATAATGAATCATGAATTGAATCATGAATTGAAGCATGAATTGAATCATGAATCATGAATTGAATCATGAATTGAATCATGAATCATGAATTGAATCATGAATCATGAATCATGAAATGAATTATGAATCATGAATTGAATCATGAATCATGAATTGAATCATGAATCATGAATCGAATCATGAATCATGAATTGAATCATGAATCATGAATCATTAATTGAATCATGAATCATGAATCAAGAATTGGATCATGAATCATGAATTGAATCATGAATTGAATCATGACTCATAAATTGAATCATGAATCATGAATCATGAATTGAATCATGAATCATGAATTGAATCATGAATTGAATCATGAATCATGAATCATGAATCATGAATTGAATCATGAATCATGAATCGAATAATGAATCATGAATGATGAATTGAATCATGAATGATGAATCATGAATTGAATCATGAATCATGAATTGAATTATGAATCATAAATTGAATCATGAATCATGATTTGAATCATGAATCATGAATTGAATCATGAATCATGAATCATGAATCATGAATCATGAATCATGAATCATGAACCATGAATTGAATCATGAATCATAAATCATGAATTGAAACATGAATCATGAATCATGAATCGATTCATTATTCATGAATCATGAATCGAATCAAAATTCATGAATCAAATCATGATTCATGAATCATGGATCATGAATCAAATCATGATTAATGAATCATGAATCATGAATCGAATCATTATTCATGAATTGAATCATAAATCATGATTCATGAAATGAATCATAAATTGAATCATGAATCATGATTTAAATCATGAATCATGAATTGAATCATATATTGAATCATGAATCATGAATCGAATCATTATTCATGAATCATGAATTGAATTATGAATCATGAATTGAATCATGAATTGAATCATGAATCATGAATCATGAATCATGAATCAAACCATGAATCATGAATTGAATCATGATTTATGAATCATGAATCATAAATTGAATCATGATTCACGAATCATGAATTGAATTATGAATCATGAATTGAATCATGAATCATGAATCAAATCATGAATCATGAATTGAATCATGATTCATGAATCATGAATTGAATTATGAATCATGAATTGAATCATGAATTGAATCATGAATCATGAATTGAATCATGAATAATGAATTGAATCATGAATTGAATCATGAATCATGAATCATGAATTGAATCATGAATCATGATTTGAATCATGAATCAAGAATTGAATCATGAATCATGAAATGAATCATGAATCATGATTTGAATCATGAATAATGAATTGAATCATGAATTGAATCATGAATCATGAATCATGAAATGAATCATGAATCATGATTTGAATCATGAATCAAGAATTGAATCATGAATCATGAAATGAATCATGAATCATGATTTGAATCATGAATCATGAATTGAATCATGAATCATGAATTGAATCATGAATTGAATCATGAATCATGAATTGAATCATGAATTGAATCATGAATCATGAATTGAATCATGAATCATGAATCATGAAATGAATTATGAATCATGAATTCAATCATGAATCATGAATTGAATCATGAATCATGAATTGAATCATGAATTGAATCATGAATCATGAATTGAATCATGAATAATGAATTGAATCATGAATTGAATCATGAATCATGAATTGAATCATGAATCATGAATGGAATAATAAATCATAAATTGAATAATGAATCATGAATTGAATCATGAATCATGAATTGAATCATGAATGATGAATCGAATAATGAATCATGAATAATGAATTGAATCATGAATCATGAATCATGAATTGAATCATGAATTGAATCAAGAATCATGAAATGAATCATGAATCATGATTTGAATCATGAATCATGAATTGAATAATGAATCATGAATTGAATCATGAATCATGAATCATGATTTGAATCATGAATCATGAATTGAATAATGAATCATGAATTGAATCATGAATTGAAGCATGAATTGAATCATGAATCATGAATTGAATCATGAATTGAATCATGAATCATGAATTGAATCATGAATCATGAATCATGAAATGAATTATGAATCATGAATTGAATCATGAATCATGAATTGAATCATGAATCATGAATCGAATCATGAATCATGAATTGAATCATGAATCATGAATCATTAATTGAATCATGAATCATGAATCAAGAATTGGATCATGAATCATGAATTGAATCATGAATTGAATCATGACTCATAAATTGAATCATGAATCATGAATCATGAATTGAATCATGAATCATGAATTGAATCATGAATTGAATCATGAATCATGAATCATGAATCATGAATTGAATCATGAATCATGAATCGAATAATGAATCATGAATGATGAATTGAATCATGAATGATGAATCATGAATTGAATCATGAATCATGAATTGAATTATGAATCATAAATTGAATCATGAATCATGATTTGAATCATGAATCATGAATTGAATCATGAATCATGAATCATGAATCATGAATCATGAATCATGAACCATGAATTGAATCATGAATCATAAATCATGAATTGAAACATGAATCATGAATCATGAATCGATTCATTATTCATGAATCATGAATCGAATCAAAATTCATGAATCAAATCATGATTCATGAATCATGAATCATGCATCAAATCATGATTAATGAATCATGAATCATGAATCGAATCATTATTCATGAATTGAATCATAAATCATGATTCATGAAATGAATCATAAATTGAATCATGAATCATGATTTAAATCATGAATCATGAATTGAATCATATATTGAATCATGAATCATGAATCGAATCATTATTCATGAATCATGAATTGAATTATGAATCATGAATTGAATCATGAATTGAATCATGAATCATGAATCATGAATCATGAATCAAACCATGAATCATGAATTGAATCATGATTTATGAATCATGAATCATAAATTGAATCATGATTCACGAATCATGAATTGAATTATGAATCATGAATTGAATCATGAATCATGAATCAAATCATGAATCATGAATTGAATCATGATTCATGAATCATGAATTGAATTATGAATCATGAATTGAATCATGAATTGAATCATGAATCATGAATTGAATCATGAATAATGAATTGAATCATGAATTGAATCATGAATCATGAATCATGAATTGAATCATGAATCATGAATTGAATCATGAATTGAATCATGAATGATGTATCGAATAATGAATCATGAATAATGAATTGAATCATGAATCATGAATCATGAATTGAATCATGAATTGAATCATGAATCATGAAATGAATCATGAATCATGAATTAAATCATGAATCATGAATCATGAATTGAATCATGAATCATGAATTGAATCATGAATTGAATCATGACTCATAAATTGAATCATGAATCATGAATTGAATCATGAATCATGAATTTAATCATGAATTGAATCATTAATCATGAATTGAATCATGAATCATGTATTGAATCATGGATCATGAATCGAATAATGAATCATGAATCATGAATTGAATCATGAATCATTAATCATGAATTGAATCATGAATCATGAATTGACTCATGAATCATGATTTGAATCATGAATCATGAATTGAATCATGAATCATGAATTGAATCATGAATCATAAATCATGAATTGAATCATGAATCATAAATCATGAATTGAATCATGAATCATGAATCATGAATCGAATCATGAATCATGAATCATGAATCGAATCATTATTCATGAATCATGAATCGAATCATGATTCATGAATCATGAATCGAATCATGATTCATGAATCATGAATCATGAGTCAAATCATGATTCATGAATCATGAATCATGAATCAAATCATGATTCATGAATCATGAATCATGAATCGAATCATGATTCATGAATCGAATCATGATTCATGAATCATGAATCAAATCATGATTCAGGAATCATGAATAGAATCATGAATCATGAATGGAATCATGATTCATGAATCATGAATGGAATCATGAAACATGAATCGAATAATGATTCATGAATCATGAATCATGAATCAAATCATGATTCATGAATCATGAATCATGAATCGAATCATGATTCATGAATCATGAATCATGAATCGAATCATGATTCATGAATCGAATCATGATTCATGAATCGAATCATGATTCATGAATCGAATCATGACTCATGAATCATGAATCAAATCATGATTAATGAATCATGAATCATGAATCGAACCATGATTCATGAATCATGAATCATGAATCAAATCATTATTCATGAATTGAATCATAAATAATGAATCATGAAATGAATCATGAATTGAATCATGAATCATGATTTAAATCATGAATCATGATTTAAATCATGAATCATGAATTGAATCATATATTGAATCATGAATCATGAATTGAATCATAAATCATGAATCATGAATTGAATTATGAATCATGAATTGAATCATGAATTGAATCATGAATCATGAATCATGAATTAAATCATGAATCATGAATTGAATCATGATTTATGAATCATGAATTGAATCATGAATTAAATCATGAATCATGTATTGAATCATGAATAATGAATTGAATCATGAATTGAAGTATGAATCATGAATCATGAATTGAATCATGAATCATGAATCATGAATCGAATCATGAATCATGAATCATGAATCGAATCATGAATCATGAATCATGAATCGAATCATGAATCATGAATCAAATCATGATTCATGAACCATGAATCGAATCATGATTCATGAATCGAATCATGATTCATGAATCATAAATCGAATCATGAATCATGAATCAAATCATGATTCATGAACCATGAATAGAATCATGATTCATGAATTGAATCATGATTCATGAATCATGAATCGAATCATGATTCATGAATCATGAATCGAATCATGAATCATGAATCAAATCATGATTAATGAATCATGAATCATGAATCGAATCATGATTCATGAATCATGAATCATGAAATGAATCATGAATTAATTCATGAATCATGATTTAAATCATGAATCATGAATTGAATCATATATTGAATCATGAATTATGAATTGAATTATAAATCATGAATCATGAATTGAATTATGAATCATTAATTGAATTATGAATTGAATCATGAATCATGAATCAAATCATGAATCATGAATTGAATCATGATTTATGAATCATGAATCATAAATTGAATCATGATTCATGAATCATGAATCATGAATTGAATTATGAATCATGAATTGAATCATGAATTGAATCATTAATCATGAATTGAATCATGAATTGAATCA